>NC_081412.1:663925210-664225210 GCF_030272615.1 Cryptomeria japonica
ACCTACCCCTTTCATTATTTTATTATTTCTTCTACCTACCCTCTAATCATAGCCGACCTCCTTTTACACCTTTCAATCTTATCCCTCCATTTCATATTGTGTCTTCTATATAAGGAGATGCTTCCTTCATTATCAAACCCTAATGAACTACTTGATCAATTGACTACACTACGATCCTACTTGATCAATGGAGATAGGAAGAATGGAGATCAAAACCCTATTGGACATGTGATGGTATAATCTTTGTGATTTCATTTGATTTGCATTGTCTTAGGTAATCTTCATATGTTATGGTGGATCTTTGTTGTTGTTAGGCTAGGGTTTGGTGGTTGAATTCATTTAGCCTTTCAATTTTGTTATTATTGTTATCCATTTTCACCATACACATTTTGGCACGCCCGGTGGGACTCTTGTCCCTTTTGTATTTAACATCTTTGTTGCAGATTTTGTGTTTTGAAGTTGCAGATCTGACATTTTCAGCAGCATTTTGATATTTTCACATCGGTGTACTTTCGGATCGCGTCTGGGTTTCCTAACCACGTCGGTGACATTTTGAATCGCATCTGCGTCACAGGTCCGCGTCTATGTTTTTGAACCACGTCTATGAATCGCAGAACTATGTCTGCATCACAGAGCCGCGTCTATGTTTTCGAAGCGCGTCTGTGTAAAGGGTAACCACATCTGTGTTAACCAATTTCAAAATTTTGAAGTTTATTGATTCAGTTTTGGATTTTTTGCATCTAGGATTTCAGATCTAGTTTATTTTGAGCTAACATTTTCAAATCTAGCTAACGAAATTGGTGCAGCTTGTCTTGAAAGCAAAAACGTTTGGTTGAAGGCCCCTATTTTCACAAAGTCTTTTGGGTTTAAAATTTGCCTAACTTGTGTGCTTGCAGGAAGGGGTGATCATTTGAAACAATCCAAACTACTAATAAATCTTTGTTGCAGGTCCTTGGCAAGGGTTTTTGGATTTTTATTGTGTGCCTTGTTTTCATAGACTAGCAAACACTTCAATTGGTGCACTAAAATTTAATCATTGTCTTTTGTGTCTTGAGCAATAGGCTCTTTTTGTTTAATCTTTAGAGGGCTTGTCTTCCCATGTGGTCATTAGGACTACTAGTGAGAAGAGAACGACCCAAGTGGTAGCGAGGAAAACCCACCTCTTCTGAATCACTATAAACAAATGTATTCATGGTGAAAACTATGAATAACATGTGCTGATTAGTTCATACCGACACTATGTCTCCCCATAAACCCGTTTGATCAAATTTATTTGATCAGTTGTAGGGCGTAACCCGTACCAGCTGGGAGCCTTCTGTATTTATAGAGCTGAAAGTGCCGCATGTATGGCCACACGAGTGGATGCCCTTACTAGCACCTTTTTGTTTTAGAAGCCCAAATCGTTCTAGTTGTTGGGGCAGGAGGTCGGACCTTTGGTAGCGGCCCACACACATACGGTTCTTAGTAGAGATACAAAGTTCACCACGGGGAGTTTTCATGGGGACTGATGCTTGGCTGACCCGAGAAGTGAGTGCTGAGGGTGGAGCCAGTGATGTCAAGCATCTAAGTATCCACTCTGAATAGCATAGCCTCGGGGGTAAAACCCCATGTGGGATCAACAATTATTGTCTTGGCTAGCCATAAGAATTGAGCTTGACTTATTTTAAACATTCAAACATTCAAGACCAAACAACAAAACATTGTGTCTTTTGTGTCTTCAAGTGTATGCAAAACAATTTTACATCAAACAAAACACTTTTCTTGGAGTCATTGTTAGTCTAGACACTTGCAAACATTGAGTCCTCATCAACGTTGTGTCCTCTTGTCATGAAAAAACAGTCAAACAGTCAGATTTGGTCACAACAAAATGACTTCATAGATTGGAAAAATTGCACAAATTTTGCAGAAACGCGTCTGTGTCTGTCATAACAGCGTCTGTGCTATCTAACCGTGTTTGTGAAGGGCATAATCACGTCTGTGTCCCTAGGATCAACAGTGCATTTCAAAAAATCTCAGAAGCGCGTCTATGTTGAACAGAGCCGCGCCTGTGTCAGAGAACCGCGTCTGTGAAGTATACAGGCACGTCTGTGTTCAGAATTGCAAATTTTTTTTATAGTCCAGCAAACAAACACATTCAATTTCAGAATTCTTGAGCTTCCTGGTTTGTTTCTCCAGGTTTCATTTAGCATTCGACTTGTCTTTGGGTCTCACACAGTCCATCATTGCTTCACATCTCATTTTACATTCACACTTGTCTAAACTTGAGTCAAAAGGTCACTTGCTTGTCCTCATCATACTTTGTCAACACACTACATACAACAACACTTTGCTAAGTGGTCCCTCATCAAGGTTTCTTACCTTTGGGTCTCATTTGGTCTTACTTAGAGTCAAGGTCAACTTACGTCATCAAGAGAAACTATCCTCTCTTTGGAAGTCACACCTGCTCTACTACATACATACTTGGTCTTACACTTTGGACATTGCAAGTACACCTCAGATTCATTTACACTTCATCCAACTCTTGGTCTTCCATACTTTTTCCATTTTCATCTAGTCTCACACATCTTGATCAATACCTAGTTCATGGTTGAAACCCATCTTCAAAAATCTAGGAGAGAAACTAAAGAGGCTCAAGAGTCCGCAAACATGAGTTCTTATGAGTATGAGAATGATATCTTTTTCAATACTGATCACACTACATTACCTGACATGGATGTCTATAGAAACATTCCAAATGTTGAGAACATGGGCACTACAAACAACAATGATACGCACAATGACAATATGGACAACTTTTCAATACATTTAGCAGATGTGGAAGAATCCATTATGAATCCCCATTTCAATCGATTGGTTGAGGAAATAATGAGGAGAGATAGACAATACTTCTTACAAATGATGGCACAAAGTGTAGCCAAGATACCTCATGATTTTGACATGTCTCAAATAATGGAAAATTGACCCTTGCAACAAAATCAATCCAATATGGATCAAAGGAGGCCTAATAGTGGAGGAAATAGAGGACCACATATGGTACCTGAATCACCATTGTCTTTACTTCAAAAACCAAAGGTCCCACATACACATGGTCAAGCATATGATACTCACCTTCGCAGACCATTATGGAAGTCTTATGTAGACAGATATGCTCAATCACATACCCAAGCTATGGATCAACCAAAGCAATTGGATATTCAAAGGCATGCTCAAAATTTGGACACAAGGAAACCCCGTGTCAAATTTGGGGGCAACACATTAGAACATGACATGCCTGTAGAGTATGGTATACATGGACAAAATAGATATGGTGTTCCTCAACATGAATCTATACCAAGTGCTCCATATATGCAGCATACCTCCTCCATATGAACATGTGTATGATCAATATCATCCATATATGCAACATGCTCCTCCTCCAATTGGTGCCTCAAGCATAGGGTATGGTCCAAGAAGTCGATCTCCACCTAAGAGAAATTTGGAGCAACAAATTAGGGACTTACAAAAGAAAATGGAGGACAGAAATACACCGAAGCCAACATACACAATGAGAGACATATGTCCTTATCCATTCGACAAGAGCATTCCAATGCCTCCATTTCCTACACACTTTGTGACGCCTAAATTTGATAAGTATAGAGGAAAAGGGTATCCTAAGGCACACATAAGACAGTTTTTCATAGCTTGCATTCAAGTAACTTCAGAAGAGACATATTTAATGAGATTATTCCCACAAAGCTTAGGTGATCAAGCTATGGAATGGTTCTCCCAATTCCCACTTGGTATTAAGTCATGGCGTGACTTAGCAGAGGCATTTATTCAACATTTCTCCTACAACATAGAGATAGACATATCAATCACTACTTTATGCAACACCAAGCAAAAAGAGGGAGAGTCTTTTGCATCATTTTTACAAAGATGGAGAAATCTAGCTAGCAGATGCTCTTGTGAAATTCCACAAAAACAAATGGTAGAGATGTTCACACAAAACGTTGACAAAGACATTGGCTATGATCTAAGGAAAGCTTATTTGTCCACCTTCAGGGACGTTATTGAAAAAGGCTTAGCAATAGAAAAGGTCCTAATTGAGCAAGGAGTCATTAAGATATTTAAGGAGAACAAAGATGACTTTAAAGGAAAAGACAAGCCAAGATTTTGGAATAAAAACAAGAACACAGTCAATGATGGTGTTGTTGATGCCAATACAGTGCGACCCAAATTCATCTTTTCGGGATCAAGTTCTACAAACAATCAAGTGAATACTCAAACAACTTCTAGATCATGAAGGAAGTACACTCCATTGGGAGAACCACTTGAGTCAGTCTTCAAAAAGCTAGTGGCGAACAAGGCAATCACAGTTCCAGATTTTCCTCCATATGAACCAAAGGTTAAACCAAATTGGTGGAATGATGATGAGTATTGTGAATTTCATAAGAGCAAGGGTCATAAGACAGGAAATTGTCATCGACTGAAGAAAATCATACAAGATCTCATTGATAAAGGTGACTTTGAGATTGAGGGACACTCATCCAATCAAGAACATGAGATGTTTAAGGAGCCCTTCCCAAAGCAAGACAAGGGAAAAGCTAAAGCCATAGATGATCAAACCAACTATACCAGAGCACCTTACAACTATGATTGAACCATCAATCACATCTCGATGGACAATTATGTCTCTACTATTATCATCAAGGACAAAAACCCTGAGAATCCTACTCAGAGACCCAAGATTGTCCTAAAAGGTGTTGGATCTTCTTCCAAACCTACTTCTGAATGTCATGTTACAACCCGTTGAGGTAAAATCACTTTGCAAGGTGCCTCCACTAAAAACACCACTTCTTCATCAACCAAACCTGATTATGACCTTGTAGAACAGTTAGGGAAGACACCCGCGCTCATCTCCATACTTGAGCTATTACGCATATCCCCCGCTCATAAAGCTATTCTTGACAAAATCTTGAGAGACACTGCCGTTCCTACTGATCTGAACATGGACCAGTTTCAAGCCATGGTGGGATACCTTTCCATTCCACATTCCCTTACCTTCACAGAAGCCGATGACACCTTCGTAAGTCAGCCACATAATGCACCACTACATGTTGAAGCTTTCATACACAAACATAGAATAAAGCGAGTCCTAATAGATGGAGGAGCTGGTCTGAACATTTGTACATTGAGCACAATTAAACAATTGGGATATTCTGATAAAGCTGTGAATTCAATAAATCAAATCACCATCAAGGCATATGATGATGAAGAACGCTCGTCCAAGGGCACAGTCACCTTACCTCTAAGAGTTGGGCCAGTTACAAAGGATGTGGTTTGTCAAGTCCTGGATTTAGATCTCACTTATAATATATTGCTAGGACATCCTTGGATTCATGAAATGAGGGCAGTCCCATCGACATATCACCAATGCATTAAGTTCCCTCATAATGGAGTCGAAGTAACGGTTAACGGTGATCCTAATCCATTCATATATTGCAATAACCTGAGATCACAAACGAAGACCATCATTCCCACTAATCATGAAGCTATTCCTTCTTCAGCGTATATTGATCCCGAGTCATTGAAACCTTCGACATCAAAGCAAGGTGACCTTAAAGGCAAATTTCAGGACAAAGGCATGGGAGAATACACTTTAAACCAGACCATGTACTTATGACAAGTCATGAGTTCTCCAAAAGAATATGGAAGACCACATCCTAACAAGCAAATATCCATCATGGTATTCAAATGGGACCCTACTACCTTTCAAAGATGGGGCGAACTGGAAGAAGAAGATTTATACAAAATGCTCTACAAAGACATTGAAGATGACACACAAGATCACATCAATATACCTTGTGAGAAATATGGCAAAGGCTTCAAGATTCTACAAAAATTTGGGTATGATGGAAAAATCCCTCTTGGGTTACGAAAGGAAGGCATCATTGAACCTTTACAACTAGAATTGACTTTCAAAAAGGAACGCTCGAAGGGACTTGGTTTCCTGACTTCCAAGGTCCACACTAAAAAGATAGAGGAAGCCTTACAAATCAAAGCTGCCAAAATTCAACAAGAGGATCACTATTCCACAGACTCCAACGAATGGGAATGGGGTTCAGACAAATCCTCCAGTGACTACGAGCTCACTGGGACATTCATAGAGCCAGATGAACCCATAGAAGAAGAGGAATTTTATAAAAAGTTCAAAGTTGGTTAAGAAACAACCCCTGAGGAGTCCACACAGTCCTTGTCTCAAGGTTCTAGGTTGAAATCACATAGGATGAGAACACCTGTCCTAGAATGTGCTACTAGTGATGACAATTTGGATTCACTCATGATCGAGACTGATGAGGAGAGTGCCATCGATGAACTCGATAATTACCTTGACATACCCTAATATAACTGCATCTTCACTCTTAGCCCCGCTAACTTCGAAGACATTAAAGGCCTTCCCCTTATTCACCACCAACTCATTGACTAGGATCATGAAGGAACAGTGCAATTTGACACATTCCAAAATGATGAAGCTGTTATTGACTATCTAGGCATACGAGATTATCTTCCCCCTGGGGACCATAAAGCAGGATACACTATAGAACTCAACGGCATGGCATATTTTGGTGAGGCTGTTGGACCTTCTAGTCGCAAAAATGTGAAAATAAGAACAAATCAAGGGTCTTATGGTGAAAACCACACTGTGGCGCTATCTGATCCCAAAAAAGTAAAAAGAAAGGACGTATCTGAGGGCGAAAACCTCTCTAAGGCACCCAAAGATGGAAGGCTCGACATTCTCCCAGCATCATATGAGGAAAAGTCATCCATGTTGGTAGAAGAGACTATCAAAACAAATATTGGTACATAAGAGGTTCCACACAACATATTCCTGGCTAAATCGTTGATAGAGTCAGAAAGGTCAAAATTCATAAGCTTCTTCAAAGAACAACAAATCAACTTTGCATGGTCATACGCAGATATGCCTAGATTAGATCCCGATTTGGTAATGCATCATTTGATAGTCAAACTAGAGGCAAAGCTAGTAAAACAAAAATTAAGAAAAATGCATCCACAAGTGGCATTACTAGTCAAAGCAAAACTTGAGAAATTATTGGATGTCGGATTCATACGCCCAATTGATTATCCTGAATGGATCTCTAATCTAGTGCCTATCAGTAAACCAGATCGCAGTATCAAAATATGTACAGATTCAGAGACATCAACAAAGCTTGTCCAAAGGATGACTTCCCATTACCAAATATTGACTTGATTGTTGATCTCACAGCAGGTCATGAAATGTTATCATTGATGGATGGATTTTTTGGTTATAATCAAATAAGGATCTCACCCGAGGATCAACACAAAACATCATTCACTTGTCCTTGGGGAACTTTCTGCTGGAATGTCATGCCCTTTGGACTAAAAAATGCAGGTGCTACATATCAAAGAGCCATGACTACTATCTTTCATGATCTCATGCACGTAACGGTGGAAGATTATGTTGACAATCTCTTGGGTAAATCAATAGACAGAGATACACATTTGGACATACTTTCAGTCATCTTTGATCGGTTAGAAAAGTACAAAGTAAGATTAAATCCCAAGAAATGTGTCTTTGGAGTAACCTCCGGGAAGCTCCTAGGATTGATTGTGTCCAAAAGAGGAATCGAAGCCGATCCAGCAAAAGTCAAGGCCATCTTGGACATGCCACCACTTAGAAATATCAGTCAACTTCGATCCTTACAAGGGAGACTTCAGTCTATACGGAGATTCATAGCACAACTTGCAGATAAGTGTAATCCTTTTCAGCAATTGCTACATAAAAACATCAAATTCAAATGGGATGATAATTGTTAATAGGCTTTTCAGACGCTCAAAGATTATCTTTTGAATCCGCCAGTTTTGATGCCACCAGTTCCATATCAGCCTCTGTTACTATACATCTCAACTACTCCAACAGCACTGGGGGCACTCTTAGCACAACAAATTGCTGAGGGCAAGGAAAAGGCAGTATACTATATCAGTCACACATTGGTGGGATATGAGCTAAACTACACACCAATCGAGCGTGCATGTCTCGCCGTGGTCTTTGCTTCACAGAAATTACGACATTATATGCTCACTCATAAGACTAAGTTGGTTGCAAGAATTGATCCATTGAAATACCTTCTCAATAAAGCAACACTTACTGGGTGACTAGACAAATGGGTAATGATCCTGAGTGAATTTGACATCGAGTATGTGGACAGAAAAGCAATAAAAGGACAAGCCATCGCAGATCAATTAGCAGATGCCCCCATGATTGATGATGTTCCTCTAAGTTCAAAATTTCCAAATGAATCCATTTTAACAATATCACATGCAAAGCCATGGCAACTGTACTTTGACGACTCATACACACAGCATGGGGCAGGAGCTAGCATCCTCTTTATAACTCCTCAAGGAGACTCTATACCGAAATCATACCGCTTATCATTTCCTTGCACTAACAATATAGCGGAATATGAGGCATTAACAACTGGATTATGGATTACAGTTCAGTGGAAGATCTAGGAACTTCGTGCTTTTGGGGATTCTCAACTTGTCATCCGTCAAGCAACTGATGATTACCAAACAAAAGATGAAAAATTAATGCCTTACAAACAAATGGTGGACGACCTGAAACAACACTTCACAAAGATAGATTTTGAGCAGATACCAAGAGAGCAGAATCATGCTGTAGATGCCATGGCTACAATTACTTCATTGGTCGATCTACCTCCAAATGAGACCTGCTATGAGTTCTTGGTGGATAACCTTTTGGTTCCTTCATATGAGATCACTCCCACTGAGATGATATGTGTTGTCGGTCCCGAGTCCCAGTTATATGGTTCCATTTTCACATACCTTCACGATAATACCCTTCCTCCTAATTTATCAAATAACCAACGTCGCACTTTCATTCGCCAATCCTCTCGATATGTCATTTTAGCTGATATCCTATACCGACGAGGTTTAGATGGCACTCTTCTTAGATGTTTAGAAAGCGACAAAGCTCAGATTGCATTACGTGAAGTGCATGAAGGGATATGTGGTCCACATGCTAGTGGTCCTACCTTGGCCAAGAAACTCATTAGGACTGGATATTATTGGTTGTAATGCCCCGCCAGGAAACCCATAAAGGGTTTAAGTTAAAAAACACTCGAATAGAGTGTAAATAATTTTTTTTTATAATAATAATAATTACGAGCGTTAATAATAAGAGTATTACTGATAAGTTACAACATTAAGATAATTTAGAGTTAACAAAAACTTAGATAGCACAGTGGAAGGCTAAATGAACCTAAGGAGTTTCCCAATGCAATTACATAACCTTACACATAGCTCAACTTGCGTCAATTGATCCAATAAACTGGATGACTTAATTACGAGATAATGCATAAGACATGATTACATATATGTTCAATGAATTGGCGTCTTAGAATTTTAGGAAGCGTTCATTTATTTGGGGTGGCTAGGAGGCCATTGTGAGGTTATTTACTCAATGCACATTAACACCTATTTAATTTAAGAGGCCTTCCTTAAGGTTCAATGCGATCAATATACGAAGTTCATTCATTTGTTTATAAGATAACCACCCCCATTTGATATCTTTCTTAAATGTTAAAAGTATGGTTAATAAGATGAGATTCGTTCCTTAAGGATTAAACTTCCATTAATAGAGTGAGGTTCCATCATTTGAATTCAAGCATAACCAACTAACGAGTCGTAGTTCTCTTATGGAGGATAAAATGTAATTAGCCATAGGGTTCATTCATTGAAGTTTTAATAATGCTAATAAATGGACTAAATTCATTAAGGTGAAAAGGTATTAGGAACACTTGAGTTCATCCTTTAATTTAAAATATAGTTAGCAAGATGTTATCCATTGTTACAGGATTAAAATATAAGTTCATAGTGACGTTCTCCCTTTAGGATTAGAATATAGCTATCTTATTGCATGTCACTCTTTTAGCTAGATGAAGTTAATATGAAGATATACATTTACTAGATTAAGATGTAAACAACTATACAAATACTTCCCCTTTTAGTTCAATTTCAGCAGTTGTAAGAGGTTCTTTTACTAAGGTTACAATTATGGATAAATAGTTTAGTTCACCCAATTTTCAAGTTAATTTTGGTAAGGATTATTTGTTGAGATTAAAGCTTAAATAACTAAATAAATTCACCCAATATAGTGAAACATAATTAACATGGCGCTACTCATTTACTAAGATAAAAAGGCAAATACCTAAATGATGATCATCCTTTAGATTTCAATCTAGGAATTATAACATTAATTCTAACTTTGTTTTCCATTCACATTCGTTCAATTTACATGCTTAATAACAAGTTAATCCAATGATGTAACCCATCGAGATTCTTTCCACTATTACTACTTTTAATTTACATTATCAAAATACTTTTCCAAAATCTTAATTACAATCTTTTATGAGTCTGCTTACTACATTTGTCAAGATGAATAATTTTATGCACTTTGATTTAAATTCGTTAAATTCCCACCATACACTTATACAAGATTACAACCATGCATGATAACTTAAAGCATGAAACAAAGGAAGCTGAAAACATCACAAAACACAGATATGATCTCGGAGTTCACCCCTAAAGGGCTACATCTTCGAGTCTGCTCAACTGCAAGACCCCTTTGACATTTAATATCGTTAGGAATTACATAATTTATAAGTCTTTTACATCTTTGCCTCTTAGGCGAATACAACCAATATACAATAGACACCTCGGTCGGAATTTACATAATGATCCCTTTTGGAGTGGATCCAACTGAACACTTCATAGCGATTACAAGTTCAAAAGACGGACGCTACTCTATCTAGGGACATAACCGGCCATGACCAACACAAGTAAATAGATGATAGAGTCCAAAACAAACCTAGCAAAGTCTTGCCAGTACTTAACACAAGCGAAAGGCATTAAATAAACTTGCCATATTTTCCATTATCTATTTCACATCATCGAGGAAGAAATAACTAAACTATTTATTTTACTAAAAGAAGGTATCATTTTCTTCCAAACTTCCAATCGACACATTATTTAGTTTTTTGATGATCTTATTAGCATATCAGTTGAGTTTTCAAAATTTCCATGACGAACTTTAAATGCTTTAACATTTTTGATTCCTATTTCTAAGTTCTCAGAATGCTCAGATAAAGTCACGATGTGTTTTTTGAATACTGTATTAATTAAAGATCACCAGTTATTAATTACTATTCGATATATATTATATAAATTTCCTTAAGAATATATATATATATATATATATCATTTAATAACGTACGAATTTCGTATTAATTATTTATTAATATATATATTAACCCTCACATTAAATATATATATTAATAAAAAAATTTAATTATCAACAAAAAGAAATTATATTTAAAAGAACTGTCATCAAATTTAATTAATTTAATTTATTATGTTATATATATATATATTTTTTTTAAATAATAGAAAAAAAATAAAATAATAAAAAAAAACTAAAATAAAATTGGGGGGCATTGTGGGGCCCACCTCCCAACCCGGAAGGTGTGGAAACCCCACAGTCCCCTTGCTGCCTTACTATAGGCACAGGGACTCCCCTGCGGGCCGCCGTGGACGCAGGGTTTTCCCTGCGGACACTATGGTCGCAGGTTTTACCTGCGGCCATAGTGGACGTAGGGATTCCCTGCGACCACTGTGGACGTAGGGGATTCCCTGCGGAGCCACGGAAGCACGGGAGTAGGGGAGAAATGGGGGAGGGGGTGGCGGCGGGAGCCGAGCTTCGGCTCCTCCGCCCGCCAAACCCTAACCCAACAATGTAAAAATTTCTTTTTTTGTTTCCCCTTTTTTTATATATATTTTATTTTTTGTGTTCTTTGTTATTTTTTTTTTTGAAAGATTCACAGCTTAAAACTAAAACATTTTTTGAATGAGGATACTGAAAGAAAATGCATACACAGTCACAACCATGGCCTTTTATTTTATATTCTTATTTTTTTTTTTAAAGATATCTCTCTTTTTTTTTTTTCCAGAATGTTTAAACCAAGAGTGGGGAAGATTTTCTCCTTTCAAAATGTCCAAGAAACCCTGACAAAACTTGAATCCAAGAACAACCAAGCTATCCAAAAACTGAAACTAAATCTTAAAGACATTCATGGCATTATCATTTCTTTTTCCAGCATTTTATGGAGAACATTCCATCACCAAATTTTTTTTGATTCAACAATAAATAAAAGGGTAGATTGGCATCCTACCTCCAAACGTATTCCAGGAAGAGTTTTGATGAAGAGCTCCACCTGCAACTCAAAGCAAATCTCCCATTTTTCCAAAATTTTCCCATCTCCATTTTTTTTTTTCCCCCCCAAAAAAAGCTCTCAAGAAAGAACCCCCCCAAAAATATTCAAAAACTAGGTTAAATGAGAAGCCTCCTTTTTTTTGCCTTAATTTTCAATTTCGAATTTAAGCATTTTTTTTTTTTTTTGAAAATAAAAGAAACATGAAAATGGAAATCATTATTTTCCCCTACTCAATAAATCTAACTTGTTTTATTCTAATTAAAATTAACATGCTTCTATTTCTTATTTAATTCTAATTTTAATCTCTCAATATCAATTTAGACCTACATTTATATTTTGAACTGTTAACAAGGGTGAGGTATTTAAATTAATTTAAATTTCCAAAAATCAATCCTTAATACTATATCAACTTTACAAGTAAAAAGAATAATTTCCTTTAATTAATAAAATTTACCCTTTCTTTTCCAAAATGCGAAAATGATAAATTTATTTCTATTTCCTAATGACTTTAAATCTTCCCTTTCAAACAAACGCATAACTAATTGAATTTCGTTATTATAAAAATTAACTATTAAACTAACTCGCTATAACATAATAAAGCGACCTTTTTTAATAAATGACTAATCTCATGAAGGAGATCTATTTGTTCTAATTTTCTCAACTACAAATGCGTAAATGAGCACATTAATCCAAGTTAAATATTTTAAGCTTGCTACAATAATAATTAAAGCGATCTCTTTAAATTAGCGATTAATCGTATAAAAGAAAACTACCTATTTTAAATTTCTAAATTACAAATGCATACATCCACACATTAAATTGAACTAAATACTTAGGGTAACAAACTTCACTTACCTCGCGCAAGACACGCAAATCGAGGAAGTCCACCAAATCACACGACACACAACCCAATGAAAAGAAAGCCCCATGAATCCACACATGATGCTCACCTGACCATGGCTAAGGCAAGATGAGAGTTTTATGACCCCCAAATCCAAATTCTCAAGATGAAGGAGGTATACTCAACCCTGCAAATCCCAAAGGAGATGAACCTCGCCCTAGGCGGTGTTGTACCTGCAATCTCCTGCACCCATGAGTCACACAAGCATACATATACATATACATATTCAATGAAGGCGTTAGCTCGAGATTTATCACAAGAGTTAGGAAACAATTACATATACACAAGAATTGATGCAAAAGCACAGTAATAGGTATGCACGATTATTTATATTATCTAAACTACACATTGCATCACGGTTAACCTACCATTCAAGAATGCCACATAGGAAGTCAACCAAAGTCAAATGGGTTTTACAAGTCTGACTAGGGTAGGGGTATTACATTCTCCCCCCCTAGGCTCCGACTTACTCCTGGAAGTCGCAAAGCTAAATGGAAGTCATGCAACACGTATTAGCCCTTAAACTCAATTAACAATTATCAATTTGCACGACCAACTATTTTGTCATCATTTTAGAACATTATTTATAAATCCTCTATGAATGTCATTATCCATTAACAGAATGCTTCTAACATCATTCACATCTTAAAATATTCTAGAATTTACACACAATCATAGTAGAGAAACGAGAAATTTTCCCTTTTTATTACACCAAATTAAAGCAATTAAGATATATAGACACAGTTATCATACCCATTTATCAAACATGGCAAGAAAATATGCCCTCAAAATCACTTTCTTTCACCAATTCATCTCTTTTCACAAAACTTTATTGCATAGAACTAGCTTCAAATATCAATTTCTACAACCAAGTTAACTTTCGACAAATAAGAGCAACGTAAGAACTCAATTGTTTACACTTTTCAGACATACAAGAACCTTTCCAATGACTATGCCCCATAACATAGTGACAAGTTAATACCATTTATTCCATGATTACACATAATATCCATCCATAAGACTAGTTTGCACAACACAAAAGGCCACATGTGAGCATGTCTAATGCTCGGTCAAAGGTAATATATACGATCCACACCTCTATGCCTACTCTCAGAACAAATACATGATCAACAAATATCCAACATCTCACTCAAGGGCTTGATGGTGCTAGGGTACACCATAGCAGTGCTACCTTCCATACAAGTCCCTCGTGAATATCCCTTGTTGTGTAAGGTGTTTAGCCTCCAAGAGATAGTCACCACTCATAGGTAGGTAGTGGATCCTAGCTGTCTCACAGCCTCACATACCTCCATCCTCAAGGTTCCCTACGTCTACTTCCTCGTATACACTCATCCAAGACCATCTCCTACATTCTTGGAGAGGAATTCACATTGCAACACAAGACCAGCATACGAAAACAACAAGGATAAACTGGTTTAGCCACCAAAGTACAAAAGAATAAAGATAGTAATTGTCAATTCCAACAATAAGACAAGAAAATAATTTCCAGATTTGCAACATCAAATCAAGTAAGATCAAGTTTGCAAGATTGTGGCTAAACTGTCAAGGTCAAAGTAAAATAAATTACTGGCCCACAAGGAAATAAATAAATAAATAAAAGAAAATCATAAGTGCACATTACATCACTACGTGACTAGTAGCTAGCCACCAATGATGAAGGAAGGAACAATCGTCTAGCTATCCTAGTAGCTCATCATGTGGTGTGGCCAAGTCACACATCCGCATGGCATGGTAGTGTGCACCTCAACATCACCCTGCATCACGTCATCACACGACATGGCTCTACCCTATACCTAGCGGTAGGCCGCATGGAATGTCTACTACATCCCGCATCGTGTCTCAGCATGGCATGGCAATACTCTATGCGAACAAGGCACACAATGGATGTATCTCGCATGGCAGTGTACCTCGCAGATAAGGCACGCGTCGGTCACACCCCGCATAGCGATGTTCCTCTCAGGATACTCGCCATAAGCCAGAGGTATACATGGCTAAGGTCTACCCACAAGTCTACCAACACTAGTCAGTTGGCAACTTATGTAAGAAAAACAACACGCCTCTCATGAAGACAAGGCAACATATGCTCCAATATAATCCATCAACATGCTCAAGAACTATCATCTAAATGCTCAAAATAAAGGATAGGAATTAGGCTAGCACACATGAACCTCGTAAATCGGTTCATCACAAGGGGAAGTATTGAGTACACCTATGTTACAGTTTCATTACAAAACTATATTTTTTCTCAAAATAGAGAAGCTAAAGTCACTTCGCGTCGACATTACTCGTACGCTGTTCATACTATTCAAGGAATGGTGACTTCTACTACTACCCCTTCACATACTGACTTATCAACAACCCATGGCTTGGCACTTAGTAAGGAAACAAATAAGCAACATCACATAGATAGGTATGGTTTCCCATACCCATAAGCAAACATATTCCCCATGGTTGATTACTTCACCATCCCATGGGCACACATAGCAAGTATGGGTTTCTTACAACACACACAGAATAGCACCATTACTGGTTTAGTCACATTATGGGGAGTACTTTACATTATGCTAACATATACTTAAGGGAAGTTTTAATTATGCTTTACACCTGAATCACTAAATAAAGTTTGCTCTAGATACATGTACCAAAATTCTCAACAATTCAAATTTACACAAAGAAATAGCATCATTCTGATATCTTTCTCAATTTCCCCTAAGCATTTTCATTCACATTACTAACTATGCAATTTCCCTTTCCAAGACGAAAAACTTTTCCCTTTCAATTAGAAGCCCAAAGCAACATACAATTTCATGTGCGTTATAAGAATTCTTTTTCCTAAATCACTGCATTCTAAATAGTATTTCAAAAACAACAATTCCTATAATTTAGGCAAGAGGAGGGAGAGAGTTGGAAAATCAACTATTTCCTACGAATACACAAGAATTTCAAGATCACACCATATGCTCGGATATAAGTCTATCATTTTAATTGCATGGTTTTCATTTCGCTATCTTTTAGGAAGGTGTCAAAGCATCCTAACATGACATTTCTAATCATTATTGTTGCACTATAATGTTCTAGTTTTCCGAACAAGAACTCAAGACAATCAAATTTTCTTTTGTAATACAAGTCTTCTTGAGAACAATCACTATTCGTAATACAATACAATACAATACAATAATAAATCAAAGTTAACATTGAAATTTCATAATACGACAAGGAGGTAAATGAAGAGCTATCTACTAGATATTACACATTTAATGCATACAAATTAACAAGTCTTTCATTTACTCTTTTCAAAACATAATAAGACAATTACCCATATCCAAAGCAAGTTAAAAGGTGCGTCACTTAATAGGTCCTAAATCACACTAGTTGACCAAGCACATAAAACAATCTTTCGAGGAGCACATTAATACACTTCTGAAGTTACTACAACATGTCCTCTTTTGGTATTCCTTTCACATCAAGCAATTTTCACAAAATCACTATGCGCATTTTAATGCACCTTACTTAAGATGGAATTTAATTATATTACTCCTACCAAGCACATGGAGAACCCTTTAATGCAAACATACCATTTTCTATCATTAACCAAAAATTATCTCCCAAACCAATCCCTTTCACAATCTAAAACACAAAAAATGTTATGAGACTCACACAAGGGCTCAAGATATATCATCCTTTCTCTTGCAATAAGAAAACTTAAATAAGAGATAATTACCCATATCAAATCCTTTTAATTTACTAGAGAGAGAGAAGAAGAAGAGTCATAATCACTCAATGTACTACATAATAAGCATTAACATTCGCCATACCATTCTTTCAAGTGGACAATCATTAAAATCGATCAATACCATAAACAAGCACATACCGTACTTTTAGATTCAAGATATTAACAACCAACCCAGATGGATTAGTCAAAAGAGTAAAACAAATCAAGAACAAAGGTACATAAAACTCCCTTTCAAAGTAAGAGAAGTCATAGACCAAGTCCTCAATAAGCAGATGAAACACCTATAATTATTCCCAAAACACCCACATCAATAGGGTGAAAACAAGGTGTGAACACACATGTTACACACAAGTAGGGTTTGTTCAATCACACCCTCACATCAAGGAGGACAAGCACACAACATAAGGTGGACACACACACATCAACTAAGGGCACAAGCGAAACCAGAGATCCCAGTGTTGCAACATGGGCTCTGATACCAAGTGTAATGCCCCGCCAGGAAACCCATAAAGGGTTTAAGTTAAAAAACACTCGAATAGAGTGTAAATAATTTTTTTTTATAATAATAATAATTACGAGCATTAATAATAAGAGTATTACTGATAAGTTACAACATTAAGATAATTTAGAGTTAACAAAAACATAGATAGCATAGTGGAAGGCTAAACGAACCTAAGGAGTTTCACAACGCGATTACATAACCTTACACCTAGCTCAACTTGCGTCAATTGATCCAATAAACTGGATGACTTAATTACGAGATAATGCATAAGACATGATTACATATATGTTCAATGAATTGGCGTCTTAGAATTTTAGGAAGCATTCATTTATTTGAGGTGGCTAGGAGGGCATCGTGAGGTTATTTACTCAATGCACATTAACACCTATTTAATTTAAGAGGCCTTCCTTAAGGTTCAATGCGATCAATATACGAAGTTCATTCATTTGTTTATAAGATAACCACCCCCATTTGATATCTTTCTTAAATGTTAAAAGTATGGTTAATAAGATGAGATTCGTTCCTTAAGGATTAAACTTCCATTAATAGAGTGAGGTTCCATCATTTGAATTCAAGCATAACCAACTAACGAGTCGTAGTTCTCTTATGGAGGATAAAATGTAATTAGCCATAGGGTTCATTCATTGAAGTTTTAATAATGCTAATAAATGGACTAAATTCATTAAGGTGAAAAGGTATTAGGAACATTTGAGTTCATCCTTTAATTTAAAATATAGTTAGCAAGATGTTATCCATTGTTACAGGATTAAAATATAAGTTCATAGTGACGTTCTCCCTTTAGGATTAGAATATAGCTATCTTATTGCATGTCACTCTTTTAGCTAGATGAAGTTAATATGAAGATATACATTTACTAGATTAAGATGTAAACAACTATACAAATACTTCCCCTTTTAGTTCAATTTTAGCAGTCGTAAGAGATTCTTTTACTAAGGTTACAATTATGGATAAATAGTTGAGTTCACCCAATTTTCAAGTTAATTTTGGTAAGGATTATTTGTTGAGATTAAAGCTTAAATAACTAAACAAATTCACCCAATATAGTGAAACATAATTAACATGGCGTTACTCATTTGCTAAGATAAAAAGGCAAATACCTAAATGATGATGATCCTTTATATTTCAATCTAGGAATTATAACATTAATTCTAACTTTGTTTTCCATTCACATTTGTTCAATTTACATGCTTAATAACAAGTTAATCCAATGATGTAACCCAACGAGATTCTTTCCACTATTACTACTTTTAATTTACATTATCAAAATACTTTTCCATAATCTTAATTACAATCTTTTATGAGTCTGCTTACTACATTTGTCAAGATGAATAATTTTATGCACTTTGATTTAAATTCGTTAAATTCCCACCATACACTTATACAAGATTACAACCATGCATGATAACTTAAAGCATGAAACAAAGGAAGCTGAAAACATCGCAAAACACAGATATGATCTCGGAGTTCACCTCTAAAGGGCTACATCTCCGGGTTTGCTCAACTGCAAGACCCCTCTGGCATTTAATATCGTTAGGAATTACATAATTTATAAGTGTTTTACATCTTTGCCTCTTAGGCGAATACAACCAATATACAACAGACACCTCGGTCGGAATTTACATAATGATCCCTTTTGGAGCGGATCCAATTGAACACTTCATAGCGATTACAAGTTTAAAAGATGGACGCTACTCTATCTAGGGACGTAACCGGCCATGACCAACACAAGTAAACAGATGACAGAGTCCAAAACAAACCTAGCAAAGTCTTGCTAGTACTTAACACAAGCAAAAAACATTAAATAAACTTGCCATCTTTTCCATTATCTATTTCACATCATCGGGGAAGAAATAACTAAACTATTTATTTTACTAAAAGAAGGTATCATTTTCTTCCAAACTTCCAATCGACACATTATTTAGTTTTCTGATGATCTTATTAGCATATCAGTTGAGTTTTCAAAATTTCCATGATGAACTTTAAATGCTTTAACATTTTCGATTCCTATTTCTAAGTTCTTAGAATGCTCAGATAAAGTCACGATGTGTTTTTTGAATACTGTATTAATTAAAGATCACCGGTTATTAATTACTATTTGATATATATTATATAAATTTTCTTAAGAATATATATATATATATATCGTTTAATAACGTACGAATTTCATATTAATTATTTATTAATATATATATATTAACCCTCGCATTAAATATATATATTAATAAAAAAAATTAATTATCAACAAAAAGAAATTATATTTAAAAGAATTGTCATCAAATTTAATTAATTTAATTTATTATGTTATATTTGTTTTTTGTTTTTTTTAAATAATAATAAAAAAAAATAATAATAAAAAAAAACTAAAATAAAATTGGGGGGGCACTGTGGGGCCCACCTCCCAACCCGGAAGGTGTGGAAACCCCACAGTCCCCTCGCTGCCTTACTATAGGCACAGGGACTCCCCTGCGGGCCGCCGTGGATGCAGGGTTTTCCCTGCGAACACTGTGGTCGCAGGTTTTACCCTGCGGCCACAGTGGACGTAGGGATTCCCTGCGGCCACTGTGGATGTAGGGGATTCGCTTCGGAGCCACGAAAGCACGGGAGTAGGGGAGAAATGGGGGAGGGGGCGATGGCGGGAGCCGAGCTTCGGCTCCTCCGCCCGCCAAACCCTAACCCAACAATGTAAAAATTTCTTTTTTTGTTTCCCCCTTTTTTTAATATATATTTCTTTTTGTGTTCTTTCTTAATTTTTTTTTTGAAAGATTCATAGCTTAAAACTGAAACATTTTTTGAATGAGGATACTAAAAGAAAATGCATACACAGTCACAACCATGGCCTTTTATTTTATATTCTTTTTTTTTTTTTAAAGATATCTCTCTTTTTTTTTTTCTTTTTTTTTTTCCAGAATGTTTAAACCAAGAATGGGGAAGATTTTCTCCTTTCAAAATGTCCAAGAAACCCTGACAAAACTTGAATCCAAGAACAACCAAGCTATCCAAAAACTGAAACTAAATCTTAAAGACATTCATGGCATTATCATTTCTTTTTCCAGCATTTTATGGAGAACATTCCATCACCAAATTTTTTTTGATTCAACAATAAATAAAAGGGTAGATTGGCATCCTACCTCCAAACGCATTCCAGGAAGAGTTTTGATGAAGAGCTCCACCTGCAACTCAAAGCAAATCTCCCATTTTTCCAAAATTTTCCCATCTCCATTTTTTTTTTCCCCCCAAAAAAAGCTCTCAAGAAAGAACCCCCCCAAAAATATTCAAAAACTAGGTTAAATGAGAAACCTCCTTTTTTTTGCCCTAATTTTCAATTTCGAATTTAAGCATTTATTTTTTTTTTGAAAATAAAAGAAACATGAAAATAGAAATCATTACTTTCCACTACTCAATAAATCTAACTTGTAAAAACATGAAAAAATTATAAAAACAAAAAAAATCGTTACTTGGTGAAAACCTGGCAAATAGACGCCTTGTGACACAGAAAACATTGAAAAATCGAAAAAAGTAAAGAGAAATAATTTCATCCAACGGTGAAAACCACTTCCGTGGCACCCTAGGCAAGTACCATGGTGAAAACTGGGTCACTAGCGCCATGCGTAGAGACATTGCTCCTCCCTCCTTCAGGATTCCATTTCATCCTTTCACTTTGCACACACTCACAACCTATTCATTCATAATAAACTTACCCATTCCCATCATGGCTTGTTATTGATCTACCCAAGATTTGTTAGCCATTCATAATAAACCTCCCTTTCCATCCATAATAAATCAAATCCTATCTGTGGCTATGGCAAATCCTATGTCTAGTGATGGGTGTGGAACTAAGAACATCACATGTTTCGAGGAGTACAGTTTCTTCCAGCTTCCTTCAGTCTATCCGCGCACAATCTGCAATAAAGCAACATTTGCATCATAAATCCGCAATAAGGTCTTGTCTTCTTTGCAATAAAATATCAGTTTCATGGATTAAGTCAGTTTCAGATGAGATAGCAGCAACAATGAGCTTCAACAAAATCAAATCTTTCAATAGACTTAGACAACATATGGTTCAGAGCTATCTATCCTTTTTGTGAAAGTAAACATTGTGACCACAATCAAATAAGACTTATACAAGTGACAAGAGACACTAAACTTGAGGACTACAATGGATGTTGGTGTTGAGTCTTGGTTTTCTTTTGATTTTATCTTTCTGGTGACATGTCTTTTAGCTTTTCTGGGATGTCTCTGACTAGAGATTCTATCTCTAGGATGTCTTTGACTAGAAAGGCGAGGATGGGGTATGGTCACCTATTTGTATTTGCTATCTGTAGATTGTCTCTTAGTAATACTATGACTTGTCCAAGGATATGAGGACACTGTGAGTCTAGTGTGAACTAGGACACTCCTTGTTTGTGACTGTCTTATCTCCATGCAAACAGGTATAAAGACTTTCTGGGTCGAACATATGCCTTGATTGTCATAACCTACTTGCCATAATAAAGCTCAATGATGATAACGCACAAGAAGCTCTTTCACGTTCATATCTTCTATCTTTCATCCCCCTTTCTTGATTGACCTCCATCGTCCTTCTCGAGTCTGCGTAGCCTGCTATCACATGACTGAGTATAATGACACACCAAAAACATTTGCATTTCATGTAGTTTGCACCTGCATTACTACATATAAGCATTTCATACATACATATAGATATCACAACTGCATCACATCCTGCACACAACACCTGTTAGCACAATTTACATTTGCATTATCATATTCATCTGCATTACATACATTCACATTTGCATCATGCATACACATATAAAACATAAAAGAACAAAAAAATATAATGCATTGCATCATATACATATTTGCATACATATCATAAGCATCACATAAGAACATCTCATCACATAGGTACACATGCATATAGCTGCCGCAAAAGATGAATCATCTCATATATATATATAAAGTGTCATGATACAATGATGTCAAAATCATATGTCTACAATCACCCAAAGGTGTCTACATCATCATATATAAAAATGGTACAATACTTATACATAGGGAGCCCTCTAAGGCTATGATGAACTCCCTCCTTCAGAGCCGCTTGGCCTCGATGGAGTCTGAGCCCTAGAAGGACCCGCCCCAGGATCATCCCTCCTGTCCCCTCTATCTGGTGGTGGTGGAGGACCCATAACCCTACCACTAGATGTTTGTCTCCTCCGGCTCCCTCCCATAGTTGTCTCTATCCGCGATGGTCTATGGAAGCTCCTCGCCCACTGATCCATTAGCACTGCATCATAATAGAGATCCCGCCAGTAGCCAATCTCCTCCCCGGCCCGCAGAACATAGGCATATCCGGCCCCTGTGTCCTCTGCTGCCTGTCTCCCAGCCCTCAGTGCTGTCTCAGCCTATGTATAGCACTGAATGGCTTGGTCTCGCTCTCGCTCAGTATCTCTAAGCCACCTCCTGAGCCTATCCCTCTCCCTCTCCAAGTCTTGGATCTCATCTGTCTGTCCCTGGTAGATCTCCCTCATCTCAATCAGCTCATCCTCCTCTGCATCAGCCCCCTATGGCTCTGCCTGTGGCTCCCCTATCCTAGTACCTGCCCCTGTGCTTGTCCCTGTACCTGTCCCTGTCCCTGTACCTATCTCTGTACCTGTTTGGGACCCTATGCTGCTGGCACCTATACCGGCAATCCATCGCGACCTCTCACCACCCGAGCCTGCCTCTCCTCTGCTCCCTCCCTCCGTGGGGCAACCCTCCTCTCTCCAACTGCTCCCCTCCTCCTCTGTCGGCTTCTGCCCCCATCAGCTCCATCATCATCATCATCCCTGCCATCATCTCCCTCAAATAACTCTCCTGGATCTGTTAGGCGTGGGAATGGATGCTTCGCCCAATATGTTGTATACTCGGCATCCATGCCAGCATCCTCAATCTCTGGCCACATGTCCCAGGGTAGGGGCATCATCTCTACCAGCTGTGTAACTGCCTGATCATATGACAATAAGGGTCCAAACTGTGCCTGATCTCTGACAGTCCGTGCATACATGCCTGAGCCCCGGGGCATCCTCTGGATCCTACCAAACTGCTTGCAAACCCTATCCACAAGCTATCTCTCCAGCACATAGGGCATCCGCCCAATCAAGTACCTACTCCGGAAGGTGTAGGGAAGCTCTACCACATCATTCTCCCACTCCTCACATCCCAGATATGGCCTCCAAATGACCACATCAATATTATCTATCACTCGTTGCCAGTGCTCTAACCTACCAATCTGTGGCTGCGATGTGATCATATCATACAAATGTACAAAACTGCACCTGTGACCTCTACCCTTGAAATGTATCAGTCTCGTCACTGGCAGATGCTCATAAGCCCACACCTGCAACAATGTCACCCCGCAACCCAATCCCACTGATCCGTGGTATACAAACTGATGCAACTCATAGTACAGGTGTGCCAGCACACACGGTCCCCAGGCATATCTGGTGTGCTGTGTCACCAGTGTCTCCAATGCTCCTCCCTAGCGCATAGCCAACCCCCGTGTCACTCTATCAGGACACAGGAACCCACTGATCGCTCCTCCTATCACTGCTGGCAGTGCCAATCCTGTAGCAGTCATAGTGTCCCAAGCCACATGCCCAGCCCTCATCTCCAATCTAGGGTCTTGGAACACTTGTCTCAGGGCCTCCCTGTCTCCATCTCGATCATACGGAATCAGGTCCCCGTCGATCAGTATCGTCAGTATCCTGTGTACATCCTCTAGGATGACTGTCATCTCCCCCAGCGGTAAATGAAAGGTACATGTCTCTGAATGCCATCTCTCGGTTAAAGCAGTCAGCAATCCCATGTTCGCTCAAAACTTAGACACATATAGAACATGTCTCAATCCCATCGCCTCAATCGTTGCTCGGTCTCCAAGTGTCAACTTAGGTCACAATCTCTGTGTCGACGGGAATCTCTCCCGTGACTCTAGCATCGACAAATACTCCCGCAGTCAAGCAAATCAATCGTGTCAGTCATAGTGGCATTCACTGTTTATCACAAAATGCTACTTTTTATCTAAATGTATATGGCATTCTATCCTAGTGACACTCCCTGTTCATCACAAAGTGTTGCTATCTATCCTAGTGACACTCCCTGTTCATCACAAAATGCTCCTCACATTTGCACTCACTGTTCATCACAAAGTGCTGCTCATATTTTGGTACTCCCTGTTCATCACAAAGTACTTTATCTTAGTACTCACTGTTCATCACAAAGTGCCTTGATCTATCCTAGTCTTCCCTAGAGGACCTGCTTGAGTGTATCCTCTCAGCAGCTTATCCAATCGACAGCGTATGTTCATCACAGTACTGCCAATTTGACCTAGAAGACAAAAATTCGCATTTTTTTGGACATAAACGCGCTTTCCTGACACAAACGTGCTTCAACACTGCACAGACGTGCCTGAAAAACACAGACGTGCCTGAAAAACACAGATGCGTCTGAAAGACACAGACGTGCCTATGCTCTGCACAGACGCGCTTGGGTGACACAGACGTGCCTTCTTGGCATAGACGCCCCTACACTGCACAGACGTGGCCGCATTCAACGCAGACGCGTCTCCAAACACAGACGCGATTGGCACAAACCCAGACGCGCCTAGAACCAACGTAAACGCACCTACACATTTTTTGACTTTTTTGTACCCTATTTCTAAGTGCATTTATTTCTCTATCTACCGTGCATTAATGACAAAAATAAATGCATCGAAGTACGAGGAGGTTTTGTGGTACTTACTGGCTCTCCTGCCTCTGCTGGCCTCTGGAATCGGCGAACACGGTCGAATCTGTGAATGAAAGCCATCGCTGCTGACTGCTACTGCTCTATTTTCGCTCTGCACTTTGCTCTCGTGGATGTGTGGATGACAATGAGGATGTCTTTTGCCCGTGATCTATCTTATAGCCTACCCTAGCCTTTGCCCTCGTTTCTCGAATCAGTCTTCTTTATCCCGTGACTCTGTCACTTTATCCTGTCAATCCATTCTAGCCTCTCTTTCTTATTGAGAGACTGTCTGCAATCTTTTTAGACATTTTCATCCAATCTCTCGAGGGGGCATATCATTCCCATCTTGAGGCAACTTTGTATTAGTTCATCTTATCTTCTTTGAAACAACGCGACAAGCCGCATTGTCTCAAAGAGGGGCAAAATGTAGACACCTAAAATTGTCCTGTCTAATTAAATAAATATTTTATTTATTTAATTATCTAAGCCTAATTCTTCTATTAATTAAATAAATCTTTATTTATTTAATTAATTCATTTATCCTCTTCTAGCCTTATTTCTCATTTAAATAAATATATTTATTTATTTAAATTATCCTTTTTTCCTAAATTAAATAAATATTTATTTATTTAATTGATCTCATTTCTTCTATTAATTAAATAAATATTTATTTATTTAATTAATTCATTAGCCTTTTCTACAAATGACACATGTCATTCATCTCTTAATTCATACACTACCTACCCCTTTCATTATTTTATTATTTCTTCTACCTACCCTCTAATCATAGCCGACCTCCTTTTACACCTCTCAATCTTATCCCTCCATTTCATATTGTGTCTTCTATATAAGGAGATGCTTCCTTCATTATCAAACCCTAATGAACTACTTGATCAATTGACTACACTACGATCCTACTTGCAACCACATTCCGTTCTTTGTTGAGCTCTTGTGCACATAAAAACTAAGAGCAAATATATCAAGCAAGATCAATGGAGATCAAAACCCTATTGGACATGTGATGGTATAATCTTTGTGATTTCATTTGATTTGTATTGTCTTAAGTAATCTTCATATGTTATGGTGGATCTTTGTTGTTGTTAGGCTAGGGTTTGGTGGTTGAATTCATTTAGCCTTTCAATTTTGTTATTATTGTTAACCATTTTCACCATACACAGGGGGCACTCTAAGTTTGCATGTGGTGGTTGGTCAAATACCATTTGTCACCATTCCCAAAAATTATCGGCCATTCCCTGATGTGTACACCACCTCATTCATATGCAAGATTTGTTTGCAGGAATGGGTTCACCCATGACAGGGTCTAAAAAATAAGGAACTAAGTGTTCTTTGGTTATTCTCAAGTCTAAAATCTCCCTATAGGAGAGGCCATCATAATAGAATTGGCATCTCGCCTCTCTCCATGTTCGATGTGAATCAAGATCCTCATCAATGGATCTAACTACATCAAGAACGTTTGATGCAAAACACAACATGCATCGTGACATGAGGGGTTCTCTAAGGATCTCATTGACTCTTTCTTGTAGAGATCCAACATTCTCATCAATTATGGCTTGATATCGAGCCTCATCATCTAACCCGGAGGTGGAGGCTGACGTGGGCATGGAGGTGGAGGTGGTGCACCATGAGTAGGGTCATGTTTGGGGGGGGGGGGGGGGGGGTGGAGCCTCTGGTGGATTAAGCAATTCATCTATATCAAACTCATGCATGTGTACAATCTGAGCTCTGCATATATTTACATTTAAATACAAACATGAATAAAATTTTTATTTTAAAAAATTAACTTTTGAAATTGAATAAATAATAAAAACATGGAGACATATACATACAAGCTAGAGATAAATTTCAAGATCAAGAACATACATATATGAAATCAAGAACATGTAAATGATCACATAAGAATCCAATAACATATACATATTTCAAACATTTGATCACATGTACACATTTTTTTTTGAAACTTTCAAGCACTTGTATATATACATGTACTAAATTCGATCACTAATTTTTAATATCTAGGACTTTTGAATTTAATCCTAGGATGTACATGGATTAAGGGGATTGACCTAACTAGAAAATGTGGCTTAATGGGATCAAAATAAATAGGACAAGTGGCTTAAGGGGATAGGCCTAATTAGGAAATGTGGCTTAAGGGGAAGAAACTTTAAATAGTCCACACATGTGGCTTAAGGGTACCATGGGTCTATTTAGGACATATCGATTAAAAGGGTATCATTTGAAATAATTAGGACATGGCTTAAGGGAAAATTAGCTAATTAGGATCAAACTAAATAGGCCACATTGCTTAAGGGTATGGTCATAATTATGACATGTGGCTTAAGGGGATCAAACTAAATAAGACATGTCTTAAGGGGATGGTCGTAATTAGGACACTAGGATGGTCATATTGGGTCCTAAGAGGTATGTTGTGAAAATTAGGATGTTAAAAGGGGTCATATGTGCTCTTAAGGGGGACTCACGTTTGTGTTAGAACACATGTGTGACCCCTTCATACCATATATGACCCCTTAGGACACAATGTGATCCTATATGGTCATATTGGGTCCTAAGGGGTATGTTGAGCACAAGTTAGGATGTTAAAAGGGGTCATATGTGCTCTTCAGGGGTCATGCATGTGTTAAAACACACATGCATGACCCCTTAGGACCACATATGACCCCTTACGACACAATGTGATCCTATATAGTCAAATTGGGTCCTAAGGGGTATGTTGTACACACTAGGATGTTAAAAGGGGTCACACACGTGTTAGAGCATATGCATGACTCCTTAGGACCACATATGACCCCTTAGGACACAATGTGATCCTATATGGTCATATTGGGTCATACTTGGAGTATGTTGTACACATTAGGATGTTTTAAAAGGGGCCACATGTTCTCTTAAGGGGTCACACATGTGTTAGAACACATGTGCAACCCCTTAGGACCACATATGACCCCTTGGGACACTATGTGATCCTATGGGGTCATATGTGGTCCTAAGGGGTCACGCATGTGTGACCCTTTAGGACCACATATGACCCCTTAGGATACTAGGATGTTAAAAGGGGTCATATAGGGTCATAAGGGGTCACACGTGTTTAAAACACATGCGTGACCCCTTAGGACCACGTGTGACCACTTAGGACACTATGTGATCCTATGGTCATATTGGGTCCTAAGGGGTACACTAGGATGTTATAATAGGTCATATTTGGTCCTAAGGGGTCACACATGTGTTAGTAACACATGCATGACCCCTTAGGATGACATATGGCCCCTAAGGACACAATGTGATCCTATATGATCATATTGGGTCCTAAGGGGTATGTTATGCACACTAGGATGTTAAAAGGGGTCATATGTGCTCTTAAGGGGTAATACATGTGTTAGAACACATGCGTGACCCCTTAGGACCACATATGAGCCCTTAGGACACAATGTGATCGTATATGGTCATATTGGGTCCTAAGGGGTGTGTTGTGCACACTAGCATGTTAAAAGGGGTCATATGTGCTCCTAAGGGGTCGAACATGTGTTAAAACACATGTGTGACCCCTTAGGACCACATATGACCCCTTATGACACAATTTGATCCTATATGCTCATATTAGGTCTTACTTGGGGCATGTGGTACACACTAGGATGTTAAAAGGGGTCATATATGCTCTTAAGGGGTCACACATGCGTTATAACACATACATGTGACCCCTTAGGACTACATATGTCCCCTTACCTGACACTATGTGATCCTATGGGCTCATATGTGGTCCTAAGGGGTCACGCATGTGTTAAAACACATGCATGACCCCTTAGGACCACATATGACCCCTTAGGACCACATATGACCCCTTATGATACTAGGATGTTTAAAGTGGTCATATGGGGTCCTAAGGGGTCACACGTGTTTAAAACACGTGTGACCCCTTAGGACCACGTATGACCACTTAGAACACTATGTGATCCTATTTGGTTATATTGGGTCCTAAGGGGTACACTAGGATGTTATAATAGGTCATATGTGGTCCTAAGGGGTCACGCATGTGTTAGATCCCTTAGGACCACATGTGGCCCCTAAGGACAAAATTTAATCCTATATGGTCATATTGGGTCCTAAGGGGTATGTTGTACACATTAGGATGTTAAAAGGGGTCATATGTTCTCCTAAGGGGTTATGCATGTGTTAGAACACATGCGTGACCCCTTAGGACCACATATGACCCCTTAGGACACTATGCGATCCAATGGGGTCATATGTGGTCCTAAGGGGTTGCGCATGTGTTAGAACACATGCATGACCCCTTAGGACCAAATATGACCCCTTAGGACACTATGTGATCCTATATGGTTATATTGGTCATATGGGTCGTATGGTCATATGTGATCCTATACTTTGGTTTTTCAACATTTTTTGTTTTCATTTTCATTTTGAAAGGTTTTGGTTTCGGTTTATCTACATTTTGGTTATGGCTTTGGTTTTTTAACAATGTTTCAGTTTCATTTTTGTTGTAGTTTTGGTTTTGGTTTTCATTTTGATTTTCGTTTTGATTTTGGATTTTGTTTTGGTTTTGATTTTTATTTTGGTTTTGATTTCGTTTTTTGTTTTCGTTTCAAGGTTTTCAACATTTTCATTTTCATTCATGAACCATGAATTTTTTTTTTATAAAAAAATTACTTTCATTAAAACCTAGATTAACATTTAAAAGAAAACCTAATCTAATCAATTAAAAAAAATTATTTTCATAATCAATTAAAAAATAAATTTTAAACTAAAAAAATAAATTTTAAACTAAAAAAATAATTTTTAATCTAAATAAATAAGTTTTTAATCTAAAAAACCAAATTTTTAACTAAAAAACTATTTTAACTATAAAAAATGAAAAAAAAAACTAAAAAGTAAAACTTATAAAAAAAAAATAGCAGAGGGCGAATCTGGAAAGCTTGCTAGCGGCTTGCTAGACAACTCTAATCGGGGTCCCGTTTGGAAAAAATGAACTGGGACACGATTTAAAAAAAAAAATTATATTTCTCGAAACATGATCCTGTTTTGAGATTTAGGCTCAGTATCCTGGGGCCCACATGATCCCGTTATTGAAGATGAGGCACTTTTCTTATTTTAAAGAGGTAAACACTTTGAAGACAAGGAAGGGTGGAATAGAAGATAGTTAGATATTCAATAGTATGATGTGCTTGTGGATCAAATAAATTATACTTCATTGGGGTTGTGAGACATACATGTGAGGATTGGTATATCCAATAGCTCAAACGAGGATCTGAAATCTGAAAGTTCAACATCATATCTTTACGAGGTTGATGAGACACTTCATGTGCAAATGGTCTTTAATGATGTGAGAAACTTGGATGATAGCTAAGTGACTATACCTCTAGTTGGGGAGCAACTTGAATAAGTTTCATTTGTTTGAGAACATTTTTCAATGAACAACTCTTGTATAATGTATTGTTTTGTGTTGTTAGTCAATTTAATACTATAGTGTTATAGGAATTAGTTAAAGTTTTTGTATCTATAAATATCTATCTTTTAATGAATAAAATATGCAGAATGTGTTATAGTTGTTCCAATTTCTAATTTCCGCACCTCCATCAGACCTATTGAATCATAAAGTACAACAATGTAAAAATGAGTTGACAATTATTTAAATGACATTTTTTCTCTTCAAAAAGTTTAATTGAAACCATATATAGTACTCTCACATAGTGTCTATGTCAATTATGTTCATATTTGTGATCTCAAGCAACTCAATAAAAGAACAATTTCTTTGCATTATTCACAACATTCATAAACTATATAAATATAAATACACTTTATTAATGACCAGACAGATGCAAGAATACAAGAAGCATAAACTTGTATTAGACTCATAAATATGGCTGGTTCTTGTTCAACTTTCCTGCTTCAACTTTAAGTCAATTCCAGATTTTCCATTCTCCACAATTCAAAAGGAGGATTCAGTGAGTCATCACATATGCTGTTCTATGCAAATACATGTTGCACAAAAGTTAGCTGTAATAGATGCTTCATATTTCAACAACTGTAACATCTTATGATTGTGATGCATGTTCAAATATGAACATCAAACTATTGGAGTCCAATACGAGCATAGTCCAATTTGAGTCTCTGTTGGAGGGTCATTGATGACGAGAAGGCAATTTTCATTTTTGGTTTGGCAATCTCAAAGGTCATGCCCACATGACTGCATTTATAATTCAAAGTGTGGATTAATTTCTTCATATGTCTCTCTCCAACTGGAATAAGTCTTCATGTCCACATTGATAGAGAAATAAAATATAGGTTTTGTCAATTCAATGCCTCCTTATCACGTAACATGCTCAAGGAAGCAACCTCCTCACTTTCAAGATTTATTCTTACTATTTTTTTATTGATAATTTATTTAACAGTGTTTCATACTATTTAGGATAAGTTCTTTATTATATTATCAAATATAGTTCATATTGTAATGTTATTATATACAGTCCAACATATAGTGCTCTTCTTTGTAAAGTTTTTAGATTTAATATTTAGTAAATCAGAGTTATTTTACTAACAGTTTTACATGTATAGCAAAACTATTTTTAGTAACTTTTTTTCTTCTTTTTAATCTACCTCCTTGTCATCGGTAGCTTGATTATCAAGATGATCTACGTATTGGATGTCTTTTTACACTACATCCCTTCTTGAAAAATCGTAAGACATTTCCATACAACACAAATAAGTATATTTTGCTGTAGCAATGAGATCAAAGTTTATAAGAAGGAATTGAGAAGGTAATGCTATATAACTGATAAATTAAGTGAAAACAACAAAAATGGTGGACGTTATGACAAACAATTGTCATATAAATCAATCTTCTCAGCTTATGCAAAAACAAGAATAATGGAACATGATGTGGACATCTATCAAAACACGATTGAATGTGGATTATTATTTTTAGATGAGACGGTTGCAAATAGTCTAATATAGATACATGACAAAATGTCTCAAATGAGTGTTGTCTCATGGCCTACAATAGGTACATGATTTACATACAATTAATATTTTGTAAAGTCTCATGAGTTTTTTCAAGCAAATGAAATTGGGACATATAGCCAAATTATACAACCTTTGCAAGCATCATTTCAGCTTAAATGTAATATAAATTATTATTTTTTGGTCTCTATGGTTTATGTAGCTACTCTCATAACACAAATCAACTAGTACAACATGAAAGAGATTTATCTTTGAGTGAGAGATATGTGTGCACCAATAACAAATATAGGTGTCATGAGTTATTTATATTGTAAACAAAAATAAGTTCAAAGACAAATATTACAAATAATGAGAAGTTGTAGACTCCTAATTAGGTACGGCAATAGCATTATTCTTACGGTGTCTTGCACATTGCTACTCATCAGGCATTCATGGATGGCCATGAAAAAAAATCCACCTTATCAAATTGTTTAACAAAACTATGAACACATCATAAACGATCCCTAGTTTGAAAGACTATTTAATGTTGATGCTCAATCCTTGATTCTTCCACTAAGAACTTTTTTTAGTGTTGCAAGTGAATCAAGGAGTATAAACGAATCCAATAAAAATAGAACCAATATCTAAAATAATCTTATTTTATTCCAGTAAGAGTAGAATGACAAGTGGGTAACACTTTTTCATAGACAAAAAAATAGATGAGAACCTAAACTAACTGCAAATACTTTATGATATTAAAAATAATGTAGTTGGTATAGTGTGGATGTTGTAGGATTTAGCTATGGAGATAGCAACCCAAGCCCTAGAGGCTTAATGGAAAGCACAATGAAATGGAATATCAATATGACAAGAATAAGTTGTATTTCTATCAATGAATGCAAATACATAGTGATAATAGATCTACAATGACTATAAAATTACAAAGGGAACCCCTTAATTATATAAGAAAAGGTGAGACATAGGATATCATAAGATTATGACAAGTGTTTTAATCTTATGATATGAGACATGAAGTGATAAGTACTCTATGTGTACCCTAAGTAAGCTTAAATGATAAGGTGTGAAGATGACCTACTAGTGAAACTAGTTAGGTTATACCCTTATTTATTCCAACAACCCCCCTTAAGTGCAAATTTGGGGGAATATAAACTATGCAAAGATGCAATAATGGGTCTTGAATACCAGGCCATGTTAGGTACCCATGTAAATACAATTTGTCACAAATAAAGAAAATGAGAAAACTTAATGAGACAAAAATCCTCCCCAAAAGAGAGAAAATACAAGAAACATTCTCTCAAAGAAGAATGACAAGGACGAAACTTCAAGATAAGAAAAATTGTCACCCATAAGAGAGAAGAAGAGAGACCATGTAGCCCCCCTCCAATGTAGAATATGTACCAACATTAGATGCTCTAAATTGGATGTATAAGATGGTCCATGATCATCGAACAATGATCCTCTCCTTAGGAAGAAACAAAACCAAAGAAATCTAGATAATGTCTTCCCAATCTTGAAGAGGATATGTAGGAAGAAATCTCAAGATTTATGGAGTTTGTGAAAGTTTCTCAAGTGTCCACATGTCAATGTTGAAAGTTTTCCCTTCCAAATTAGGCATTCTAGGCCACATTGTTCTAAATGACAATCCAAAATCTAGTGGAGATTTTTGTAGAACTTGACATCCAAATATTGAAGTGTCTCCTTTGAAGAGAAATATGAGGCCTCCTCCAAATATTGTTCCAAAGTATCCAAATCATGTCAAACTATCATGAATAATCAAGTAGAGAATTAACATGAAGGTCAAAGTGCTCCCTCACGACAACTAAAAAGTAATCCACTCATCAAAGAACAAATGAATTTCATTAGTAGTGTCCCCCAAATATAAATATAGAACTCACAAAAAAAACCTGCAATGTCTTTCAAAGAGTCATCCTAAGTATCTGTATCTAAAAGAAGATGTATATCTTGCTACATTGAATTACAAGTAGCCATGTATGTAGAAACGCAAGTGTCCTCAGAAGCAACAGTAGATGGAAGAGATGGAATGCAAGATTCAAGAACTAGATCACATGTGAGAATACCCAAGTTCAAGTAACTAAAGTGTAGACACCTAAAATTAATTAAATTCATATTTAATTAATTTAAACCTCTCAACATAATTAATTAATTTAATTGTACGAGTCCCTTTCTTCTTAAAATTAATTAAATCAAATTTAATTGATTTTATCACTGTAGTCCAGTAATTAATTTATCAAAATTAATTATCCCCCACTGTTTTGAAGTCATCTCAATCATTAATTCTTCTAAATTCCTCTTAGTTAATCAATTCTAATAAATTAACTTAAGTCATGTGATTCCTACAAATCACTTCTTCTAATCCCCACTTAGCCTAATTAATTCTTCTAGACGCATGATTATCATTATTCCTCAATTTTATATTCCTCCACTCATTCTCTCTCCTCATGTCATATCCTTCTAACTTTCCCACTTACACTCTAATCACTCATTAAGCCACCTAATCAATCCCATTAATCATTTGCACATCCCTAATCACCTTAATCCTTTCAAAGAAATTCAAATTCTTTGAATCTCCCCATGCATACTTTTCCCAAGAAATTTTTAATTCCTTTATCCATTTAGTCTTCCCACACAGCCTCTTATTTTGGAATTTTTAATTCCTCTCCCCTTTCTCCAAAGAATTTTTAATTCCTTTTTCTCTTCCCAATGTACTTGGGAGCTCTTCCCCATGTACCATTAGAGGTGTGGAGATAAGAAATGCCTTTATGACATATCTCTTGAATCTCACACCTTGTCCTCTTAATCCATGTGCTCCCTCTCAAATCGATCTCAACCCTTCATCCCAAAATCAATCTTGGCCCTTCATTTTGGCCTCCTCCAATCTATAAATTGGAGTCTCCTCTCCTTACAAATTATCCACTTCTCATCTAATCTTATGCTATTAATTTATCCAAAATTATCCATCACACCATCATAATACCCAAATCTTCTCTCATTTGATCCATATCCATCATCATTCAAATCCAATCCAAATCCAACCAATCTTGTTGTGTGTGGAGAGCAATCCACATCCCAATCAAGGAGCTAATTCAAACAAGTTAAAGAGGGGCGTTGTTGGAATCTAAGAACATTGAGGGGGGGGGGGGGGTGAATTAGTGTTCTACTGGAATGGAGAATTTTAACCTTATTAATACAACAACTCAACAACCGGTAAACATAAAAGAATATAACAATAAGCAATAGTGCAACCATAAAGATGAACACCATAACACCATAGATTTACACGTGGAAAACCTCAAGGAGGAAAAACCATGGTGGGATTGGAGACCCACAATATCTATCCACTGATCAGATGAATAAATATTACAATAAGGGGCCTGCACATGTAGGAAGGCACACTGCCTAGAGCGCATTGCTCATCACAATGGAGTCTCAGTGACTACAAAAGAGGTTAACCACCTCAAAATATTCAGACAACAATCTGGAAAGAATAACTGCCTATGATAGTATCAAACATGCCAGATTACAGTTCTGGTTAAGCTCAATACCCGAGGTCTAAAATATCTTACATAAACCCAACTTGATCACCTATGATCGACCAAATCCTCTGCACAAATGATTATTACATTATTCCCTCCTTGCCTATGTATGTGTATTCTACAATGAGATCTCACATAACTTTTATACCAACCCGAGACTTAAACAATTAGGTCGGCCACCCAAATAATAATTCAATAGATCCATTACATAATTCAGAAATAAAATCATAGCACATGTCGGCCTAAGGCCAAACAAACATCATCCAATCAATAAAACATCCTGGAAGTGGATCAGAAGGATCCACCAACACGTTTCATGAAACCGATCCATAACCTAGATATCACTGGACCTAAATTAGATCCACACATGCCAAAGCAATGACACCAATCAGTCGAGGTACGAACACAATCACCATCAACATCCTGAATCCCTTCTACAAGCTGCACCAACACTACTTATAAATTACATCAAAGATCTTCAATAAAGTTTTGTCGGTGAAACCCTTACCGAACCTACAAATCAGGCTTACTAGAACATAAGATAGCATCTGATCATTAATTCAATACCAACTGAATGTGATATGCATCTAAACACATGAATAACCAATCCAAACCAATTCCACCAACCAAAGCATATTGGATCAATATCGTAATCCAATCACTCTACCTGAACCAATTGGAAATCGGTAAACAACCAAAATAGCCGGTGTTGCCATCAATGACAAAACATCAATGCAACACATAATCAATTCCTCCAAATTTCCAACAGGCACATCCTTGGCTTCACCAATAGCTCAATCAGAGGAACGAGAGAGAACTCTTTCTTCTAAGGTATAAGAAGCTTGGTTTATGCTTTATTTATGGTCATCTCCACTGCCGGTTCTCATTTATAAGTTCTGATTAACAATCTTCACAATTCTCTGTAGTCTTTTGTTATAACATCTATATGCTTTTCTTTTAGAATAACCAAGAAATATCCCTTCATCACATCTAGGATCAAACTTCCAATTGACTATCAAGGATTCTGAAATACTTAACTATAGATGTATGACCAAACCATAACTCATAAAGTGACTTACTGGTAAACCAAACCAGATCCAAGATCAAACTGACTTCTCCAAAGATCCGAAACAGGCTTTCAGACCACTACCAGGGGCAATGCAAGATCTATCATCAATTTGCTTCCCCTTAAGGCGAATGCCTTAGATACTGGACGAGTTTCCTGCCGGTGCAGGAACATTTTGCTCTACCGGTTGAGTAACCGGAGTATATCCTTCAGCCAAATGAACATTTGGGGCAATTGATTCTGCCGGTTGAGCCTCAAACTTCATAATGCACTTCTTCCCATGCTCCTTCCGAATGTCATCAACCTTCTTCTTTCCTTTTTCATCAGATTTATCACTTCCTGTCAGAAGGTTCTTGCTTTTGCAAAATTTAGCAATATGTCCTACTTTGTTGCATGCATAACAAGTGATATTATTCTTCTGAATTGCCTTACTGTAACCTTGACCATTCCTTGAGCTACATTGATTAGCCATATGTCCAAACTTTCCACATGCATGACATTTTACATTCATTCTATAATCATCTGCTTTATGACCATACCTTTTACAATTTAAACATTGACCAGGAACTGCATTGTTATTCTGATTTTCTCTATATCTACAATGTCTTGCCATATGACCAAATTTATTGCAAACAAAACATCTACCATTGAATTTATGTGCATTGGGTTTCCTTACCGGTGACCTCTGATTCCGGTTGACCTTCTGATCATTCTGCATATCGGATGTCTAATCTTCATTTGTAGTACCAGAGCTCTGATCTTGTTCAAATACAAGTCCTCTAATGTCTCCCTTGCGCCTTTGATCCTTCAGTAGCTCATCAAGTTTAGCAGACCTAACCTTGAACTTACCTTTGTATTCATTTGCAGCATCCAGATCTCCTCTTAGAATTATCATCATTCTTTCCAACTCTTGCTCATTGTTCTATGATTGCACCAATTTAGTTTTCAACATATCATTCTCATGCGCCAACCTAATGCATTCCTTAGATCTATCTTTCAGAGATATAGCATGATTTTCTTTATTCTTCTTCCGGTCTTCAATCTCCTTGCACATCCTCATAGTTAGGGCTTGCATTTCATTCTTCATCACACCATTCTCCTGACTCAACTTTTGACATTGTTCCTTAAGGGCATCCTTCTTTTAATCATCCTGATTTTGTATAAGTTCCTTCCTTTTAGCTTGAGCATTAGATAGATTTTCTTGCAGAGTGATAATGAATTCTTTTCTAGATCTAAGTTCATCTTCCATCTTTATGTTCTTAAATATTTTAGCTTCAAAATCTTCAAGAGCAACTTCAAGCTGCTACCTCAAACACATCTCCATGGATTCTGGTTTCAGGATCTTCCTCAAGCTATTAGGCTTCCTCCGAGGCACAAGGCTTTGATACCAATTGTTGGAATCCAAGAACACTGAGAGGGGGGGGGGGGTGAATCAGTGTTCTACCAAAATGGATAATTTTAACCTTATTAATACAACAACTCAACAACCGATAAATATAAAGCATATAACAATAAGCAACAGTGCAACCACAAATATGAGCACCATAACACCATATATTTACAAGTGGAAAACCTCAAGGAGGAAAAACCACAGTGAGATTGGAGACTCACAATATCTATCCATTGATCAGATGAATAAATATTACAATAAGGGGCTCACATGCAAGAAGGCACACTTCCTAGGGCACATTGCTCATCACAATGGATTCTCACTGACTACAAAAGAGGTTAACCACCTCAATTTTTTCAGACAACAATCTGGAAAGAAGAACTGCCTATGATAGCATCAAACATGCCATATTACAGTTCCGATTAAGCTCAATACCAGAGGTCTAAAATCTCTTACATAAAATCAACTCGATCACCTATGATCGACCAAATCCTCTACACAAATGATTGTTACATTATTCGCTCCTTGTCTATGTATGTGTATTCTACAATGAGTTCTTACATAACTTTTATACCAACCTGGGACCTAACCAATTAGGTCCCCCATTACATAATCCAGAAATAAAAGCATAACACATGTCGGCCTAAGGCCAAACAAACATCATCCAATCAATTTAACATCCCAGAAGCACATCAGAAGGATCCACCAACACGTTTCATGAAACCGGTCCATAACCTAGATAGCACCAGACCTAAATTAGATCCACACATGCCAAAGCAATGACATCAATCAGTCGAGGCATGAACATAATCACCATCAACATCTTGAATCCCTTCTAGAAGCTACACCAACACTACTTATGCATCACATCAAAGATCTTCAATAAAGTTCTGTCGTTGAAACCCTTACTGGACCTACAAAGAAGGCTTACTAGAACAGAAGATAGCATCTGATCATTAAGTCAACACCAACTGAATGTGATACGCATCAGAACACATGAATAACCAATCCAAGCCAATTCCATCAACCAAAGCATATCAGAGCATATCAGATCAATATCGTAATCCATCCACTCTACCAGAATCAAGTGGAAACCGGTAAACAACCAAAACAGTCAGTGTTGCCATCAATGACAAAACATCAATGCAATACATAATCAATTCCTCCAAATTGCCAACAAGCACATCCTTGGCTTCACCAATAGCTCAATCGGAGGAAAAAGAGAGAAATCTTTCTTCTAAGGTATAAGAAGCTTGGTTTATGCTTTATTTGAGTTTAAACTAACCATCTAACCTTGCATTGGTTTTTCCCTTGCTTCATAAAGTTCTCCTCAAAATAAAAGTCCACATTAGAAGTGTGATCATCATCCAAAGGATCAAAGCTAGATCATTAAGAACAAAGTTTAAAAAAGTGTATAGCTGATATGCATGATCAACCACCCCTATAACGATGACCTCTCTTCTCTCCAAGTCTCTAATGATAACTAAATCAGGAGTGAATTCCATAATTTTCCCCACTCCACCATGAATAATTTGATAGATGGAAAGTAGATTGTTTATCAAGTGAGGTACACAAAAAACATCATTCAAGGTGTCATCCACAATATCAATAGATCCCCTTCCAATTACATTCATATCGGTATGATTGTCCATCAGAATAGGTAACATATTAAAATGCTCAAAAGAAGAGAACATAGATTGTGAAGATGCCATATGATGAGAAGCTCCAAAATCTAAAAGCCATCTCCTTGATCCATGCCTTATAGAATCGCAAAGATCTTGTCCTTTGTTCTTACCTAGTCCAATAAAGTGACTCTTCTCTTTATCAAATTCTAATTGTTTTAAAGCCAATAAGAAGTTGAAGCAGACATTCTAGAAAGAAAACTGATTCCATTCTTTTCAAAAAAGATATTTCATTTCATCAACATCCTTCTTATAAAAATAACATTCTTCATATTCTATCTTCTTGCAATACGCACAAACTTATTTCTAACAACTATACACACAAAATTACGTAAGCTTAAATTATTGTATGTATCTCTACCCTCTTGCAATATGCACAAATAGAGTTCTTCTTCAAACTTATTTCTAACACATTAAATAACTAATGTGTGAGTTTAAATTATTGTATGTATCTCTATCCTCATATCATATTCTCCATTGTATTCTTCCCCAAGTTCTTACAAGCAAAGATGCGTATCTACTGTCCATTATTTGGGATTTTCTCTCTCTTTTAAGCACTACTTGAGTGACCCCCCTTCTTTGAATTGTGTGGACTGAACTCATAAATATGACTGGTCCTCGTTCAATTCTCCTGAATTAACTTTAGGCCTATTCCATATTTTCCATTCCCCACACTTCAAAACGAGGACCCAGTGAGTCGTCACATCTGTTGTTGTATGAAAATACATGTTGCACAAAAGTTAGCTGCAATAGATGCTTCATATTTCAACAAGTGTAACATCTTATGATTGTGATGCATGTTCAAATATGAACACCAAACTACTGGAGTCCAATACGAGCATAGTCTATAAAATATGAATGCAATTTGAGTCTCTGTTGGAGGGCCATTGATGACGAGAAGGCAATTTTCATTTTTGGTTTGTCAATCTCAAAGATGGCCGCATCGCTGCATTTATAATTCAAAATGTCGATTGATTTCTTCATAGGTCTCTCTCCAACTGGAATAAGTCTTCATATCAACATTGATAGAGAAATAAAATATAGGTTTTGCCAATTCAATGGTTCCTTATCACTTACCTTGCTCAAGGAAGCAACCTCCTCACTTGCAAGATTTATTTTTTAATAGACAATTTATATAACAATGTTACATACTATTTAGGATAAGTTTTTTATTATTATAGAAGCAAATGTAGTTAATATAGTAACAATATATACAGTCCAAAATATAGTTTTCTTTTTGCAAAGTTCTTGGATTTACATGTTTAGTAAATCATTACTATTCTTAAACTAACAATTTTTCTTCTTTTTAATCATTTTCATTCGTATCTTGATTATCAAGATCATTTGTATATTGGATGTTCATTTGCACTACATCCATGCTTCCTTTAAAATTGTAAGACTTTCCATACAATGCCATTAATTATATTTAGGTATATTAGAAATGAGATTGAGCATGTAAGTAGGAATTAACAAGGTAATGACATATAATTGATAACTTCATAAAAAATTGCAAAAATAGTAGACATAATGTCAAACAATTTCCATATAGAATCTGGAACATCTATGGACATCTAGAAGAGCATAATTGAATGTGAACTTTTTTTTAAAGATGATATGGTTGCAAACAACCTAGTATAAATGATTGATAAATGTCTCAAATGAATATTTTCACATGGTGTATAATAGTTACATGATATAAACAAATAGTGGCAAGTCCATTCCATTTGTTTTCAAATAGCAATAATATTATTTAGAAGAAATTCAGATTTAATACTACGTGTCTTCTTAGGATGTTCACAAGTTGAGTGAGCATAGGTTGAAGCTCGAGAGTTAGAGTTTTGGCAATACTTTTGTAGGAAACATTCAATAGAATGATTGGGCACCGGTTGCAAATTTCTTCAAGATCACCAACTTTAGGTATGAACTTAATATTTTCTTTGTTATTATATTTCCCATGGATTTGGAATGAAAATATTCAATGTAGACCATTTAGAGGTCATCTCCCACAACATCCCAAAAGGTTTGGTAAAATACATAGGGGAACTCATATAGATTGGGAGCCTTCTCATTAGCCATTTTGAACAAAATTTCCTTTAAGTCTTCTAAGTAAGAAGTTTCTCACAAAGAATGTTCTAGGAATTGGAAACTTGGTACGGAACCACACCAAGCCAAGGTATATTCCTAAACATCAAAAGCTTGTTCATAGTGCTAGATAAAAGCCTAAAGAATATAAAAAGCTCTTTCAAGAGCTATTTCCCTTATTGATTTTTCTTGATTGAATGTGAATAATACCGAGTACATATGGCTTGGAAATTTTCTTTGAAATTTTATGTTCAACTTTGAGCTAGTGAAGCCTATCCTTAAATTGAGTCCCCATATAGAATGAGCATCTATAACTTGCTAGAACTAGCATGGTGGAGTTGAGACACACATAGATAAGTGAAAAAATTGAATGGTTGTGCTTCTAAAGTTGTTGTAGCTTTGGAGAGGTCCAAGGTGGTGGCATCATATGAGTGGAAATGGAAATGGACTAATTGACACCCCTAAATATGGAGAAAATGAGTACTATATGTCAAAGGAATAGTATCTATCAAAGGTGATAAAATAGTGGGCTGACATCATAATTCAATCCATCCTCTTTAAAAATATATTAGGCTTAGCTCGTAATTTACTCCAAGCATGTTACATCATATGGTCTGAGTGACAATCAATATTGGGATCAATAAACCCCAATTAATTGTGTATAAAGAACTAGGCCTCTCTTTTACTAGTTATATAGTGCATTGACAAAGCCCCAAGTTTATCATTAGCCATCATGATCATGTTAAAATATTCGCACAAAACCCAAGTGGTAGCTAGCATCGAATTGGTAATTGATCTCTAGAGGAAAGATCTATCAACCACATCATTTGAAGCATAAATATTAATAACACAAAGAATATTTATTAGTGTTAGATAATGTCTATAGTAGGCAATTAGTGGGTTCACAACCATGGTCAACTAAATTTTGACACCATGTAGGTGATAGAAAGGTGACAACTTCACCTCAATTGGTTCATAAAGACTACACAAAACATGGATGAAAGACAAAATCACACATGTAGCAGAAAGCATAAAACTAGAAACTTTAACTTCTTGTAAGCAATGAATATCTAAACATGATAATTACAAATAAACATCACACATGCAATATTTCTATAGGAGGTATCTGAAACATTCTAGAGAGTACAAATTAGAAATGAGTATCAAGAGACATCTCTGTTAGGAATTGCATGCAGAAAATAACAATTATATGCAGATAAATATTAAAGAGGAATGAAGAGCACAAAAATAATAACAACGAAGAGACAATATTTAACGTGGTTCACCCAATCTTGGGCTACATCCACCAAATAGAGAGTCCAATATTATTATCTAGTAAATCAAACCAATTACAACTAGCAATCCCCTTGCAACTCAATACCGTTGCAAAATGCTACAAAATTCACAATAGAAAACCCTAACCCTTAGCCTTTTATCAAGACTTATGTTGGTTATAAAATTAGGGTTACAACATGTCTGCCAATAAAAAATATCACCTATCTCCTTTATAAAATAATAAGTCATTTGAAATATTTCCTGAAGAAGGAAGTTTAGATTTACCTTAGGCTTTGAAATATTTTTTGTAACCAAGTTCCTAGAGTTGGAAGGCATAGAGTTATGTTTGTTCTTACTAGAGTTCTTAGATTTGTAATTGACAATAGTAGAATAACCTTCCTCTTGCTTTATAACTGGTGGCAATTTAGAAGAGAGTTGTGTAACTTGGCCTTTGGGCATAGGTAAGCTAAAGCAAATTCTAACTCTTGTATAGAGCTATGGACTAGTACCAATAATAGGTGTAACTTGGAAGGTCGATATAAGTGATACATTGGGTATAGTTGGTTTGATCAACTTGAATAACAATAGTCTTTGTGGTCCTTGGAAAGGTTTCCCTCGACAAAAACCCATCACTAAGGATGAGCTTAATAGCATTGTTTTGGTTTGAGGTGCACAAGTTTGACTATAGAAGAGGTTGTCTAGCTCAAAAAGTTCCAACATAGAAAAGAAAGACCAAGAAACTCAATCCAAGTAGGCACTTTCAAAGAATCACTATTCAAGAAAACAAAGTTCACGTCCATAGTTTGAAAACTAGCAATGAGGTATGGACAAGCCAAGAACCATGACTAATCATCACCTTGGCATGATTTTCTTTGGCAAAGAAAAAGGAAACCTTTGATAATTTTTTGCATGATGACAAGGCAACTCCCTGTGGGTTCTAGGCCTAGCCAACCTAGCCTTTAAGCATGCTTTTGAGGGGGAGCCTACCCACAAAATATCCAATCGAAGAAAAATATTGTGGTTGATTTTAGATTAATAAAAGGTTCATTTATACCAAACAAAATAGTACATATTTTCTATAAAAATATCATTAGAGTCTTTGAGGTCCTTGGAAAGGTTTACCACAACACAAACCCCCATCGAGGATAAGCTAAATAACATTATTCTAGTTTGAGGAACACAACTTTGACTGCTCACAAAGTTCAAACATGGAAAGGAAGACTAAGAAACCCAACTCAACTAGGTACTTTGAAAGAACTGACATTCAAGAGAGCAAAGTCTCATGTCCGTAGTTTGAAAACTGGCAATGAGATATGGACAAGCTAGGGACCATGACTAAGCATCACCTTGATATGGTTTGCTTTGGTAAAAAGGAAATTTTTTTTTGGTATTGTTTTGCATGGTGACAAGGTAGATCCCATGTGAGGTGCATGCCTTGTCAACCTAATAAATGATTATACTTTTGAGGAGGACCCAACCCACAAAATATCCGATCATAATGAAATATTATGATTGATTTTTTATTAATGAAAAATTGATTCACACGAAATAAAGTAGTACATGCTCTATGTAAAAATATCCATACATTAATATTACATTATTTCTATGATTTGTTAAAACATTTTGTTAGATAGTGAGTATTTGCATTAACATGATCAATCTCCAATCTAGAATTTACTTAGATTCACATTTTTTCTGAACATTATAACTATTGTAATGTGTAGGGCCTTCAATGAATAATGAAAAATAAAGTTTGAGAATTAATAAATAATACATTGGGAGAACCATATAGATAGGCTTTGAAATCAATCAAAATTAAGGGGATAATTACATAAATCAGTACCATTCTTATGCCCCATTGCAATACAAAGAAACAATCGCTCATAAGCAGATGCCATTTTTTCACCAGTAAACAGGAGAGTAGCTCTTCTCCTACAAGCCCTTCCCTTCTTCTCTACCACCTTCTTCCCATCCTCTAAAACTCTCTCCAATCTCTTCTTGAGGGATTCATGAGTTGGGCTGAAAGTGTATCCAAACTCTTCACTTAGAACAACACTCCTTGTAATGCTACTAAAATGGGTAGCCAACAGAGGCTTCTCACACAACATGGCTTCAAGCAACGTATGGTCCAATCCTTGGGCCCTCAATGTAGGATTCATAAATATATCCAAAGCATTATAAAAGTCCCCCAACTGATCAGAGCTCAAAGAACCCACAACCTTAATATTAGATCCCAGTTCTGTATATCTAGAAGCCCAAGGCCCATCCCCAGCAATCAGAAAAAACAAATTTCTATTTTAATTACCCATAAATATCTCATGAAGAACTTTGAAGACCATAGGATGTCCTTTATCTCTAACCAACCGTCCTGCCATCCCTACAACAAGCTGTGCATTTTCAGGCACATTGTGCAGGGCTCGAAATGCTTGGCCTCTAACTGGGTTAGGTCTAAACACTCTTGGGTCAACGCCATTCAAAATTATATGTATGTTTTCCATTGGTAACATATAGATTGTCCTCAACACATCCCCCACATAGTCACTGGTGGTGATGTGGTGTCTGTAATTTGAAAAGAATTTGATTTCGTCCACTACTTTTCGCAACCTTCCTTTTAGGGATTGCTCTAGGGTTTGACCCCTTGGCTCCCCTGGATCTCTTGCAAGCTCTTGAACAATGTCTGAATGTATGACCTCATACGCTATTCCATGCCAAGTGGCTACAACATTGGGCAGTCCCTTGGCATACTTATGAGGTAAGCATACACTTTCACTATGTATAATGTCAAAGCCATTCACTTTTTGGCTTATGTTCTGAAAGAGAGACCATGAAGACGCTTTGCCTGGATCAGAATGGTTGCTGAAGTGAAAGTGCTTGGCTTTGTCATCGCTGAGAACTTCAATTGGGTCTTGGAGAAGTGCTGTGAAAACATGGACTATATGTCCTCTTTGTGCAAGGATTCTATGGAGGGTTTGGGCATGGCGTTCTAAGCCCCCGGCCTTGCCTTTGCTTGGCCATTTTTTAACAAAAAGGGCAATCTTTAGTTGCTTTGGAGATGGGTCAGAGCCAAAAGTGAGCGTGTTCCACGCCGTTTGCAATTCACGTAGGTCTCCTGCATAGATAAAGTGGAATATATCTTTAAAAAAAAATATTCAAAACAAAGATAGCAGGTCTGAGCTTTCCACAGTCTATGTACTACGTGTATGGAAAAAATATATATGCTTTTTTGAATCAATGTTTCGTATTGTATTTAGCAATCTATCATCAACATTTTTCCTCTTCTTGATAACAGATTGCTGAATGCAATCTGAAACATTAATTTGAAAAAACATACACAGTTTTCCCGAAAAACTCATGTACAACAGACAATAGCTTGCCCATGAGTGTTTTCTCTGCACCCACCAATACTTTTCAAACTGTCTTCTGCATACAATCTAGTAGCATATAATTTAGTTAAGAAAATGATAAAATTCCATCCTTACATTCTTTTTTTATCAAAGATAATGCCACTTCACTCCTTACACAAGAAGTTTCACCTTTTCTGCTGCAAAAATGAACTATAATTTAAGTACCTTAAGATGACCATGTACCTGAATAAGTAGAAGCACTAGTTAAGTTTGAACTTGAAGCAATGATGGTTACAGTTTCTGCTGCTGTTCTTGTTGTGGTAACAGAATCCTTCCATTGAAGATGATCAGAAGACAATAACAATTGAGTGTAGAAGAGAAGAGAGAGAACGAGAAAAATTCTCCACAAGCAAGCCCAAGAACATGGCAACCTTTTCAACTTCCGTTTATTACTGAAAACTCCATTGCTGCCCATTTCCTCTCTGAATGTCCCCTTCTCCTCCATCTTTCCCATTGTTTGATGCCCTTGTTCTCCATCTTTCTTTTCTATTAATGTACATGTACAGTCCTCGAGTCAGTTGCCTCCATTGGAGTACGCTAAGCTAATTATATGAGATGGTGTCCTTTGTGGCAGTGAAAGTTATGTTCTTGTCTTTTGATTTGGGAGCTTCCTTTCAGGGTTTGCCAAGCTTCTTTTATCGTGTGGGTGACCTTTGAATTGATCGTGATCACCAGTTTGGATCCAATTGTCCCCAACTTGTATTTTGGATTTTTTAATGTCTTGCATTAGATGGGACGTGCATTTGAATTCCGCAGTTCACGTGTGAAGAGGAGACGAAAGGACACTTCTTGCAATTACACGAATCAAATGTTTTGCAGTTGTCTTCATATTCATCGTATATGGTTCTAATGGTGAAATTTGCACACTGTGTGAGTATTGCAAAGTGATACACACATATAATCCAATCCTCAACCCTTGTCATTATGACTCCTTTAAGGTACACATTTATTTTTGATATATTTTTTTATGCTTTCGATGTAATTTTTTTTATGCTTTTCATGTAAATGCATTTGTTATGAAGGTTTTATTTTTCAATATTCTATTTGTAGTGAATTTCCACTATATTGTAAGAGTTGATATTGAATTCCACAAGAATCAGGGACCACCTGCAACCCACACAAAAGAGAAGCAAAGAAAATGCTATGTTGTCAAGAATTGATATAAAGCAAACAATATGGTACATTATATACAAAGAGGAAACCCTTGTCTATATAGATAAGGGTGAGACCTAGGACAATAAGATGATAAAAAGTGTCTTTACATTATGACACGAGACAAAAATATTATATTTCGTAAGTAAACATAATTAGACTATAAGTACCAATAGGGAAATCGATTAGATAGAAGTTTTTATTTACACCAAAAATCCCACATAAGTGTAAATTAGGGATAATAGAAAAAGATGCAAGTACAGAGCCTAGCTATAAGGTAAGGTTAGGTATCCATGTACAAAGAATCTCTCACACTTTTGAGTAAAGTAGAAACCCCCATAGGAAAAAGACCCTCTTCAATAGAGAGAAAATAAGAAAGAAAATATGTACATGTGAAGGGTGGAAGGAGACTTAAACATGGGCCCAAAGGATAACTTCCATTGCCTAGATACAATATGTGCCAACCTCATAGAAGAGAAGAAGCGAGAGATCATGCAACCAATTTTCACAACATAAAATTTATTTGCATTTTTGAATAGAAGACACCAAAAAACCTCATGGAACTTCATTAATTTTTCTTCATTCTTCATTCCATTTTCTCCAAAATTGAAAGAAAACTTCCTTTTAAGTACAAATCTAAAAATTAACCTTTTTTTTTTTGCCGATTTTTAGAAAAATCTGAAAATTTACATATATTTTGCATTTATTATGTCTCTTATTGTTCCTATATCTTGGCATTCGTTTCTTATATCAATATTATCAATTCCCTATTGTGAGATTGATCATACCACTCATAACATTAATTCTTGATATGGACAAGCTAAGGACAATGATTGAGAATCACCTTAACATGGTTTGCTTTGTCAAAGAGAAGGATTAAAGAAGAAGAAACAAACAAAACAAAACAAAAGAAAACTTTTGGTAAGGTTTTGCATGGTGACAAGGCAAATTCCATGTGGGGTCTAGGCCTTGCCAACCTAATCTTTGAATATGCTTTTGAGGAATACCCTACCCACAAATATTTAAACAAAACAAAATATTGTGATTGATTTTATGTTAATGAAAAGTTCATTTATATTAAATGAAGTAGTATATGTTTTATGTAAAAATATCCATATATAAGATAGTATGTAGATAGTATGTAGAGAGTCTCAACAAATATGATTTTGACTGTCTTGTAAATATTACATAATTTATATCATAGACAATGAGAATTTATATTAACATTATCAATCTCAATTTTACAATTAACTTATATTCATGCAACAACTTTGTTGAACATTATACTATTGTAGTGTGTAGGGCCTTCAATGAATTATAGAAATAAAGTTTGAAAATTAATAAGGACTACATGAAGCATAATCAAGTGGGAAAACCAAATAGATAGGCTTTGAAATCAGTCAAAATTAAGGGGATACTTACATAAGTCAGTACCATTCTTATGCCCCTTTGCAATACAAAGAAACAATCGCTCATAAGCAGATGCCATTTTTTCAGCAGTAAACAAGAGAGTAGCTCTTTTCCTACAAGCCCTTCCCTTTTTCTTTACCACCTTCTTCCCATCCTCTAAAACTCTCTCCAATCCCTTCTTGAGGGATTCATGAGTTGGGCTGAAAGTGTATCCAAATTCTTCACTTGGAACAACGCTCCTTATAATGCTACTAAAATGGGTAGCCAACAAAGGCTTCCCACAGAACATGGCTTCAAGCAATGTAAGGTCCAATCCTTGGGCCCTCAATGTAGGATTCATAAATATATCCAAAGCATTATAAAAGTCTCCCAATTGATCCGAGCTTAGAGAACCCACAACCTTGATATTAGATCCAAGTTCTGTATATCTAGAAGCCCAAGGCCCATCCCCTGCAATCAGAAAAAACATATTTTTATTTTGATTACCCATAAACATCTCACGAAGAACTCTGAAGACCATAGGATGTCCTTTGTCTCTAACCAGTCGTCCTGCCATCCCTACAACCAGTTGTGCATTTTGAGGCACATTGTGCAGGGCTCGAAATGCTTGGCCTCTAACTGGGTTAGGTCTAAACATTTTTGGGTCCACACCATTCAAAATTATATGTATGTTTTCCACTGGTAACATATAGATTTTCCTCAACACATCCCCCGCATAGTCACTGATGGCAATGTGGTGTCTGTAATTGGGAAAGAATTTGATTTCTTCCACTACTTTTCCCACTCTTCCTTTTAGGGCTCGCTCTAGGGTGTGACTCCTTGGCTCCACTGGATCTCTTGCAAGATCCTGAACAATGTCTGAATGTATGATCTCATAAGCAATCCCATGCCAGGTGGCCACAACATTGGGCAACCCCTTGGCATATTTGTCGGGTAAGGATACACTTTCACTATGTATAATGTCAAAGCCATTCACTTTCTTGCTTATTTTCTGAAAGAGAGACCATGAAGACGCTTTGCCTGGACCAGAATAATTGTTGAAGTGAAATTGCATGGCTTTGTCATCCCTGAGAACTTCAATTGGCTCTTGGAGAAGTCTTGTGAAAACATGGACTTTATGTCCTCTTTGTGCAAGGATTCGATGTAGGGTTTGGGCATGACGTTCTAGACCCGCGGCCTTTCTCCTGCTTGGCCATTTTTTAACAAACAAGGCAATCTTGAGGTGCTTTGGAGATGGGTTAGAGCCGAAAGTGAGGGTGTTCCATGCTGTCTGCAATTCACAAAGGTCCCCTGCATCGACAAAGTTACTTTTAGAACATATATTTAAGGGATTACATCTTACAAAAATATTCAAAACAAGCCCGCGACAGGTAGGAGAGTAGGCTTTTGCTCCCCATTGGTCTGGAGTTCGACTCTCCAAACCCAATGTTTATCTGGTGTGTGTAATGCATGTGCCCTCACCCACACCCCAAGGGATTAGTCTTGCCCCAGCTCCCCTCAAAAATGGGTGCAGGGCTGGGTCCGGTGTATCCTTTGACAACAAAAAAATAAAAAAGATAAAATTCAAAACAGAGATAGTAGCCATGAGCTTTCCACAGTCCATATGCATGAGTTTTTGGAAAAAAACGTGCATGCTTTTTTGAATCAATGTTTTGGATTGCACTCAACAATCCATCATCAAGACTTTTCCTTTTCCTAAAGATAGATTCATAAACAACCTTAATTCAAAAAAACATACACATTTTTTTTCAAATTTTTCATGCACAAAACAAAGATAATTATCCCAAAGAAAGTAGCTTGCCCTATGAAGGGTTTTCTCTACACCCACCAATATTTTTCAAACTGTCTTCTACATACAATTTAGTAGCATTAAATTTAGATAAAGAAAATGATAAAATTTCATCTTTACATTAAGACGATACCAGTTCACTGCTTACACAAGAAGTTTCACCTTTCCTCTTTAAGATATCTTAAAATTTTGCAGCAAGGTCAAGAATCAAAGGTCAAAATCAAAGGTCAAAGATCAAATTTATTATCATTATGAAATAATTAATTAAGAATCCTAACCTCTTTAATAACCTCTTCATATTTTGTCATAATCAAACAATCGATAGTAATTTTGTACTTCATTCCTATCATAAATGACAAATAATTATCCTATTACCTGTCACAAAATCTTATTATTTTAAACCTCTTTTATACTAAAACATCTATTTCTTCTAATTTGAATCCAAGTCTTAAACTCATCGACTCCTCATTTTAAAATTATGAAATTCCAAATTCCCTTCACAATATAACCCTCTATTTGTCCTAATACAAATCCATGTCCCAAACCCATAGACTCATTTTAAGAATAACTGGTGGATTTCTAAATCCAATAAACTAAAAATTCCTGCTGCAAAAATATACCTGAATAAGTAGAATCAGTAGTTAATTTTGCACTTGAAGCAATGATGGCTGTAGTTTCCTCTGCTGTTCCTGTTGTGGTATCACAATGCCTCCATTGAAGAAGATCAGAGGAGAATAACAATTGAGTGTAGAAGAGAAGAGAGAGAATGAGAAAAATTCTCCATAAGCAAGCCCAAGAACATAACAATCTTTTCAACCTCCTTTTATTACTGAAAACTCCATTGCTGCCCATTTCCTCTCTGAATGTCCCCTTCTCCTCCATCGTTCCTATTATTTGATGGCTTTGCTCTCCATATTTCTCCTCTATTAATGTATATGTACAGTCCTCTAAGTTACTGTTGCCTCCATTAGAGTAAGATAAGCTAATTATATGAGATGGTGTCCTTTGTGGAAGTGAAAGTTATGTTGTTTGTCTTTTGATTTGGGAGCTTCCTTTCTGCGTTTGTCACGCTTCTTTTATTGTTTGGGTAAGCTTTGAATTGATCATGATCACCAGTTTGGATCCACTAGTGCTGCCAGCTTGTATTTTGGATTTTCTAATGTCTCTCAATGAATGAGATAATAAACTGGATTGAGTAGTTCAGGTGTGAACAGGAGAGGAGTGGAGAATTTCTTGCAATCAAATGTTTTGTAATTGTTTTCAAATCCAATTATATAAGATTGTAATTTAGTTTGGAATTAGTAAAGTACAATTTATGTTCGTGCAATTTATATGTAGTTAGATTCGTTTACTTCTTACAATTCTACAAATCAAATATTTTGTAAGTGTTTTCAAATTCAATCATATAAGATTGTAATAGTGAAATTTGCATATTCATTTTAATATTCATTTAGTTTGGAGTTCCTAAAGTGCAATTTATGTGAAGTTGGAATTTGCAATTTATGTAAGTTAGAATCATTTTTTAATTATTTCGTCTATAGGCATAACTCTACAAGGACACCACCTTTCTTATCCCTCAAAGAAAAAGAAAAACAATAAATGTAGACTGCTGTTTAAATGGTTATTTTAAAAAAAATTATTATTATTTGGCTAATTATTTTTGATTAAAAAAGCAGTGTTAACTAGGGCGCTGACTCTTAACAAAGAGACCACAATCCCTCTACAATTAGCGATAACTAATGCTAATTGTTTTTAAAACAAAGCAGCGTTAAGAAGGGCGCTGACCCTTTACAAAGCCAAAGGCTAATTGTTAGAAAGCAGATTTTTTATCTTATTTTTATGAAATTTGCTGTGATCTTTATCTTGATTTTTTAAGAAAAATAGCAAATGGCTGCACTAGATAAAGATTACTTTCTTGCTTTTATTTTATTTTTTAAACTTGATATCCGTCAATGTATTTTACATAGATTTTTAAAATATAGGCATGCTAGTTTATTTAAATTTCACATATTTTTATCTTATTATATTTGTTTTACACATGTTTACATATATTTTGTATTTATTGTGTCTATTATTGCTCCTATGTCTTGGCATTCATTTCTTCTATCAACATTATCAATTTCTTATTACTCTTATCTTGGCATTCATTTCTTCTATCGACATTATCAATTTCTTATTACTCTTATCTTGGCATTCATTTCTTATATCAACATAATGAATTCCTTATTGCAAGATTGATGTCACCACCCATAAAATTGATCCTTGAGATTTAAAAATCCAAATTCATTTTTTGTAAAGCCCTTCCCATTCTATTCCCACCATGAGTTGTCTTGGTGCATTTTTTAGACAAATTATTACTATGTAGTGGTATTTAAAGACATTCAATGTGCATTCAAGAATTATATAATTACATCCAAAAATCATATGCAATAAAGAGAAAAATCATTGTAAAAACACTTAGTTTTGAAGTGCTTGAAGGAACCAAATTATCATCAAATTATTCTAGAGCATTTGCATGACAAAAGAGTGTTGTCTTTGACCATTTTAATGATCATGAAGTTGGTCTAGTCAAGGGAATTGACCTAGGACAAAATGACCCTTGTGAGCTAACAATCGCCCAAGGTAATTTTAAATACCACCAATCCTTGATAGTTAGCAAAGAGTGGAGAATCAAGTGAACTAAAAAGAAAAGGTGTGCAATTCACTAGATCAAATCCATAGGCTAGAAAACAAATTTGAGCCTGTGGGATCAACCTAGAGCTATAGATTTGATCCACCATAGGATTTGCAATTTATTTTTATTCCAAGATATTTTTGAAACAAAGTTGTAGAATCTTAAATCATCACCGGTCCAATTTACACCTCATGTTTGTGCCGCTACTTTAGCATGTCCTATCCTCATCTCATTTCTAGGTCTGTTTTCTGCCTATTCTCTAGCTTTGAGGCCATGAACAACCTTTTGTGGGTCCTACCATGGGATACCCATCCCATTTTGGCACTATCTTGGTCTTGATAGTGGTATGACCAGGGTGTTGGATCATGATGCCAACACCATGGTCCGAACCATGATGCCAACAACATGTTCCCACTTAATCCAGACCCAATTTGAAATAGGGTAGGGGCCATATCTTATCGATGAGTTTTGATCTTCATGGCTCCGCATGATCGTTGGAGGTCGGCCTAATCGATAATTTACCTAGATGCCCCTATATAAAAATATTTTATCAACCTAATTTGATCTAAGCATTTTAAGTCTCCATATCCTAACATTCATGCATCCGTGAAGCATTCATTATCAAGCATTTTCAGAGATCTTCAAGGCTGCATATTCATCCTTTAACCATTATGGAGCAAACTTACATCATTCTTATGCAAGCATGTGTGTGTGTGATTAGGGTTTTGAGTTTGTCATGCCATTTCATACAACATATGTGATTACATTCAAAGAGAAAATAATAATTATCAACAATTTCAGATCTGAGGTATATCTATTTAGTATTTATTTTAGTATTTGTATTATTTCATTTAAGGTTAATTCCCAAATCGGGGTTTGAATTAGGCAAATCCCTATTCCCAACATTTTCCCTTTTCTTTATGTGTGTAGGAAATAGGTATAGAGCTGCGTTCAGGAGGATCGACATAATTCATAGAGACAAATAGGTTCAACTTCTGACAAAGCATTTTTTCAGAGGACCAAGCCGAATTGGAGCAACCTGGTCCCGAAAAATCAGGTTGAACTTTTGGGAATAGATCCAAATCATATTCTTTTTCTTAGATCCATGTTAGTGTCTCCGTACAATGATTGTAGCTTATTGTTTCGGCCAATTCACATCAGAATTTCCCTATTTTATCCCAATTTTAGCATTTTCATAATTCAATTTAGAAAGAGGAAACCAAACCGTAACCAATAAATCTAATTAGAAATATTGGCCCTTTTCTTAGTTGGATTGAGGCTATATCTATTGAATTCACCCCTTTTTCAATGTATTGGCTAATTTGGTTAATTGGTAGTCTTATCCTATTTGGTCAAACTCTAGTTCCAAATTACACCTCTACATTTTGGTGAACCCGACATTCTTACACTTGCATTAACTTTGATTTTCATTTTTAAATCTAATTTGTATGCACTTAAACATCATTTTGCAATCATTTCTTATTTCATATGCTTGCACTTAGTTAATCACATAATTGTTTCATTGCTTAGACATTTAGTTTTCCTTCTTTCCTTGCATTGTTTCTTTTCATTGCATTGCATTGTATATATATAAAAAGGACATTTTCAAATCTTTTTATGCTAATTTTTTTTTTGGGGTGCTACCCCAAACACAATTCCACGTCCTTAATTCTATGATGAAACGTTGACCTTTGGTCAACTTGTCTTTGCATCATGATAGTTTCTTAGACCTTCTTATGATCCTTCAACCCTTTCCTAAAGATCCTACAAAGGACATTTTGAGGCAAGAGGATGATTTCAATAACACCTTTATTAATGCTCTCCCTTCTAAGGATGAAGCATTAATGACTAGTGCTATTCCCTCTCTCCAAATTGGCTCTAATCATGAGGACATATTAGTTCAAGAAGAGATTGTTGATATTTCTTTCAAAGATCTCCCTCTCAAGGATGAAGCTTGGAAGAAAAATGCTCATCCTTCTCCTAGAGTGTACCTCCCCCATGTGGATCCTTTGGTGATAGAGGATGATATGATGACTACCTTTCCTAGTAACACTATACCTTCTTTCAATAACCTTCCCTCTAAGGATGAAGCATTAATGACTAGTGCTAGTTCCTCTCCCAAAATTGATCCTATCCATGATAACATTTTGGTGCAAGAAGAGACTATCAACACTTCTTTCAATAATCCTCATCATAGGAATGATGTTGATTCTTCTCCTAAAATGTACTTCCCTTGTAAGGATACTTTGGAACAAGAGAATTCTCTTAGGTTACAAGGGTTCACCATCATTAACTATCCCCTCTATGAGGATGTCCCTTTCATTCAATCCGAAGAAAATCCTATTCATGAAGAAATATTTAAGGTTAATAATCCTCTTTATGAACCACTTGATTATTTCAACTATACTAGGCCTTCCTCAAATATTCCCAAATCATCTTTGATCGATGTGATACATATGAATGGTTATGAAACTCCTAATAAGTCTCTTTTTGTGACTCAAAATTCTCAACCTCCCAATAAACCTCTTTTTGTGGTTCAAGGTGGTTATAGTAATGATGCCTTTTTCACTCCTAAGAAACTAGTTATTATTGTGCAAGGGGGTTATCCCACTAAGATTCCTTATGAATATGCCAAACAAATCACTCGAGAGAGTTATAATTTGATTGCCCATCAATATAATATGAGGAACAATGGGCAACCTAGTCCTCCTCCGGTTATCCCTTCTTCTCTTCCTACTCGTCAACCAATACTATTGGATATTGCTGCTGCTAGGATATGTTGTTGTCATTGATGCCAACATATTCCGGTGTTGCATTGAGCTATTTGGTGTTCCAGTGGTTGCATTGAGCTGATATGGATGGTTTATATATATGGGATGTTATAATACTTCATTCCTTATTTGTTTCAATGATCCAGGAGATTTCTTGATCATATTATTTGGTCCGGTTTGTAGTTCAGTCTTTCTATGTAGTGGTTGGTAGAGTTTGGTATTTCCTTCGGTGAGCTCTGGTATGATCATCTTTGGCTGTGAATTTGGGATAATGTTTTGGATTTTCATGTGTATCTTTAGTTTAGATGGTTCATGATTTGGTGCTCCGAAAGTTATCCTTTTAGTCTGAATTGTTGTTGTTGAGTGTTCATGTAAGCTAGTGTGTTGATCAATGAAGATATGCATAAGTTGTGTTGGTGCAACTATTGCAGATGGTTGTAATGTTCTTGTTGGTGTTTCCTGATCGTGTCCTATTTATCTTGGTGGTCTGCATTGATTATTGTGTGCATTCTTGGTAATTTTGTTGATCCAATGATATTCTTCGTGTTATGTGTTATTCTTGGTGGTGTAACATGTTGTGGTTGATCTTGGCGAGATTTCTGGTGGTGATGCATGTTTGGAGATTCGATTTGGGTCCATGCTATGTCATATATGTTATTATATTGGTCTGGTGGCTTATTTATGTATCATGAGATGTAATTTTATAATTGAGGTTTGAGGGTTTGGCTGACCTTGTAGTCAAGGTTGATGATTTGTATAAATAGGTGGTATAGTCATGCAATTTGGTATCGGTGTTGTGTCTACACTATCAGAGAGTGGTGTATGTGGTGCATAAACGAATTTATCCTTCGGTGTGGTGTATTGAACAGAGATTGTTACAGGGCAAACAAATGTTCTTAATCGAAACTGTCATAAGGCATAAGGAGATGCTAATTTTATAGTTCATGTAATCTGGATTGTAGTCTGATCATTATTGTAAGGTAGTGAACCTTCCTTGAGGGTTGGATCCTTCTTGGTCTTCTTATTTTGAGCAGTGAGCTCTAGGCAATGTGCCTGAATACATGTGCATTCCCCATTGTAATATTTACATATACTATTGCAAAGTATCAACTTATTGTGGGTAGGCTCCCACCATGGTTTTTCCCTAAATTGGGTTTTCCATGTCAAAATCTTGGTGTTATGTGTTTTGGTATCATTGTTCTTATCTTCATTGTTGTTGTTGTTGTTGTTGTTTAGATCTGAGATTGTGCTTAAATTGTGAGATCTGGTGAAAACTGATTCACCCCCCTCTCAATTTTTCCTTCTTGGTTGTTGCTAACAATTGGTATCAGAGCTAGATCGTCTGAAAGAAGCTTGACTTCTTGAGGAGATCCAAGATGGAAGCTTATGTGTTCAAGAAGGAAATTCCTATATTTGATGGAAGCAATTATACTGTTTGGAAGGACAAGATGAAAGTTCACTTGAAATGTCTTGGAGATGAGTATTGGAAGATTAAAAAGAATGTCTACAATGTTCCTCATAATGGATCAGTTACTTCTACTGAGATCAAGGATGCTGAACATAACATAAGAGAAAAGGAAGCATTGTTGAGTGCCTTGACTGATTCAGAGATGACTAATGTGATGGGTTTGCAGACTTCACATGAGATCTGGAAGAAGATGGAGACCTTGTTGTTACTATTTACTAAGTTGTCATTAGTTTTATGTTCAAAGTCATCCTATATACCATAGTCGGTTAATACTACAGAAAGATTCAGTCGGTAAGCACTAAGGGTGTCGGTTACAGAAGAAAGGCTAGTCACTGAGATGATATATACCGAGCTGTCTACCGAGTAAATTTCCTATGTCCACTGAGTAGAAAAGAAGGTACACCGAGTTAATCTGAATTGAGTGGAAACATGTTACTAGATTCAATGAACCTGGACACATATGTGGAAATGTGTTACAAGATTCAAGATCAGGGAACCGTTATTTCATAGGGAATTACACTTAAAGATTTTGTATGATTTTGAGGAAGTTTATCCAATGAAATAATTTCTATGTTTATTCATTCGATAAAACATGTTTGTATAATCAATGTATGAACAAGATCACCACCTTAGAGATCTATATAAAGAGTGATTTGAGTATCTAAAAAGAAAAAAAAAGTTGGTGAGTTGAAGATAAAATCTTATGAAAAGATAAGATGTGATGATTGAACAAAGGTATTCAGAGGTCACCGAGACGATTTTCAGAAAACAGTTTAAGGGACAGAGAATACAGAAGAGGTCACCGAGTTGATCTAACAATTACCGAGGTATGCTATGAGCATGGTAATTTCATATTGAGCACATAGAGTCCGCTATAACATTTCAGATGTAAAGTTGCAGATATGTTGTAAAAGATTTTGATTGAATTATTTTGAGTTGTGTTAGAAACCTTTAACAGGGTAAAAGACTCTAACAAGGTCTATAAATTGTAAAGCCTTTAACTAGGTACAACATTTTGTAAAAGTGTTTGTAAAAATCCTTTAGCAAGGTAGATCTAAAGATCTTGATACTCCTAACAAGGTAAGCTATCAGAAATAGCTAAACATGTAGCTCTAACGGAGCAACCTTTATTATTGCAGTAGTGAAGTTGTGGGTGCCATCCCCACCACAGTTTTTCTCTCTAACCAAGAGTTTCTGTGTAACCAAAATCTTTGTGTTATGGAGTGAAATGTGTATGGATGTAATTTCTATAATTGTGTTTTGGCTTTATATATTATGAGATCAACTATATACAATTTATGTTTATCAGTAAGATTGTTTTTGAAGAAAAGTTTTGAAGTACTGATTCAGCCCTCCCCTCTCTGTACATTAGCTTTCATTGTTGAACCTAACAATTGGTATTAGAGCTATACTGTTGGAAAAGGGTTTTACAACCTAAAGAGAAAGATCCCATCAATGGAAGGCTATAAACAATCATGCAGAATTGTGAATCTCCAAGAAGAATTGGATCATGCTAATCAAGTAATTGCAGACATGCAGAGACAAATGCAAAAATCACTGAAATTAAGAAGAAGATTGTTTGATGATTTACAGAACTCACAAGAGTTGGTGGAACAAACTGAGACATCATTTGACAACATCATATCAGAAGAGTCTGAAGAAATTATTATAGAATTGAAAGAAAAGAACAAAGCACTGAATGGTCAGCTTAAAGTAATGAGAAGGGAACATGAATATTTCAACACACAGATGACTGAAAATCTTGATGCATTGAGAACAATTGAAGATAACATAAAAGGTATAGAAACAAAAAAACAACAGCTGGAAGCATTGGTATCTGAAAAGGATGATGAAATCACAAGGATGACTGGAATTCAACATAATCTATCTGATCAATTGAGTCATGCACATCATGAAGCAACTTTGAAAGAAAATGAGAACCAAGCATTGAAACTTGAATTATCAAGATTGACTGATGAAATTGAAGTAGAAAAGAAGTCAAAAGAAACACTAAAGAAAAGTTATGAAGCGTCAAGAATGTTGGATGAGCAACTAAACACAAGATCACCCAACAAATCTGCCGGACTCGGTTACAAAAGAAACAACTCTACCGACAAAGGAATCAACACCACCGAGAAAGAAGAATCATCAAGGAAGGCTGGAAACAAAGATAAGGTGAAATATAACAAGCCTATTTGCAACTACTGTTGAAAACAAGGACATACTGCCAACATGTGCCAAATCAAAAAAGGTAAGCTACCGAATGTCACTAGGTCTGATAGTTATTGTTACAATTGTAATAAGTATGGTCACACATCTAAACAATGTAGGACAAAGTCTGTTAGTAATTATCAAAAGGCAAAATTCAAGGGATTTTGCAAAAACTGCAATAGATATGGACACAATACTGAGAAGTGTTGGTTTAAGAAGAAAAACTACATGTGGTCTCCACAGTGAGAAAATGAAAGAAGCTACCAAACTCACACAGATCTCAATTGACAATACACTGCAGTACCATGGGATTACAATACAATAATATGGTGTGAATGTTATGGAAGGTATGGACATATAAGTGTAAATTGTATGATAAGGTTTAGAATGAACAATCGGAGATCATGGAGAAATCCTAGAATGACATGCTTTCATTGTCATAAAGTTGGGCACTTGGCTAAAGATTGCAGAGATCAACCCAGAGGAGATACTGAAGAGATAAGAATCAAATTACAGAAAATATGGAAAAAGAAGGAAAATGGATCAAATAATGAAGAAAGCACCTTACCTACTGAGTTAGGTGCATCTACTTCCAATTAATCAATAAAGGTATGAAGGGACTGCATCTTCACAAGGTTAGATCTTAATAGTTCCTATTTTAATCATGGAAATAACTCCAAAATATGCATAGCTAAGATGTGTTAACATTTCTGAAATTGTATCTAGTCTTATAATTTACCAGTGAAGTCGGTAAATACAGTAAACCTGTTTAGTCGGTAAAAGCATTTAAGGAAGTCAGTTGGTAAAGTGTAAACAAGTGCATTTAATGCTTATCTTACCTAACTGCACGAAGCCCGATAAGGTAAAGGGTGTATTTTAAGTTCTTTGTGCGGTCATTTTACACTTATCAGTTTTCAAAAGAGCAGAGCTAAGCAAATCAAAGGCGATCAAACATTTCAGAGCAAATTCAAGGCATTTTCAAGCAAGTTAACCGATCAATATTAGTTGTGAATATTTGCATTATATTTACTAAGTCGGAAGCATTTTCTGGTTAGTTGAAACCCTGGCTATTTTATTAGTAGAAATCCAAAGTTTGAAATGGCTCACAAGTTGCAGAAACCAGTTGTAGTTGAGACTATTGAGAAGCCCTCACTGAAGTATACCTTACCTCTCAAAGTGGCATCTGAACCCGATGAGAAAACTGCATTTTCTCTTATTCCAAATAGGGTTCTATTGGTTGAAGATGTCAGATTTTATACTAAGTGCTGTGTAGAAGAGCTAGGTCATACCGAAATTAAGGACATGTATGATGAACTTTGCACCGATGGAATCTTGGATAGTAAGTATGAGCATATCAAGGTTAAGGGATTGACCAAAGCCCTAACCTATCCTTGAGTTTTCAAACCCCAATGGGTCAAATTTGTTTTGAGCAGAGTGCATGATGAGTTTATGTGGTTAGAAGACCAACCGTTCAAGATCACCAAGGAGATTATTCACATAATCACCGGATACCCTATATACGACCATGCCCGAGCACAGAAGATGATTTCACAGAAGGAACTGATAACCTTAACCAGAGTTGAGTCTGATTGCAGAGGTCTTAAGTTGAATAATGTAATAGATGTAGAACAAAAGTTTGCAATTAGAGTCATCGGTTATTGTTTCTTTCAGTCGGTGAGAGAGAACAATGTACTATGTGCAGCTGTGGATTTGGCCTATAAAATTGTGAAAAAGGGTATGAAAATTGATCTATGTGAAGTATTGTTGAAGAATCTTTTTGAGAATCTCAACACAATAAGGAAACCTAAGAAAAATATGTCTGCTAACACACTAAAGTTTGGGTCACTCTTAGTGTGCATGTTCTTCTATTTTTAGAAGTTCTTTCCCTCAGTCGGTAATATTGTTTGGGAACTACATCGACCGATCACCTATCAGATAAATGTTTTTATCAATTAGCTAGGTGATAACTTCAATGAGATAATGGATGACCACTTTAATAAATTTCAAGAAAAGATGCATAACAGGTATAGGATCCCACCTCAGCTAGTGGAGAAATATAAGGATACTATATATTTTGAAGTGGACACTGACTACTATTATGTCAATGCAGTAGAACCCATAACTCAATCTTTACCGCCTATGGGTTATGAGATTGATTTTGAGATCACTCAACAACAGATAGATGCCTTTCTGACACTTCCAAGGCACTCGATCGAGATCAGATATGGTATCTATGAAGAGGTAAAAGAGAAGGTAAAAATGAGCATAGTTGTACCAAAGGCTACTAGAAAAGCCACTAAAATGATAAAAGACTTAACTGAGAAATTTGGAGAAGGATCTACCTCCACACCTACTAAGCCAACAGGTAGGAAAGATGATCAACTTTCAATTGAGGAAGAATCTGAAGCTCAGGAAGCAGCCATCACTCTGAGCACCGAGTTTCCAAAGGGAAAAATATTGAAAAGGAAGAAACAAGATACACCTAAGGTATCACCAACTCCACCAGTGAAACGACCTAACACTAGATCATCTACAGTGTCACCCGGTAAGAGGCAGAAAAATGTTGAATTGCCTAAAGTTACAAAGACTTATAGAAAGTCGACTAGGAGATTCATTTTGAATAAGGAGTCAAGTGACACAGAATCTGAAGACAAAAATAAATTTCAGATTGTTAAAAGCACAAAGGAAGATGTACATAGTGTTGACAACTTTTGTGCCAAATTGAAACAATATGGAGGATTCGGGTCATTCAGGTATGTTAAATATGACTCCCAGATAGAAGAAGAAAAGAGAAAAATAGAAGAGTCAGTTGTATGTACACTTCTCAAATTCCGAGTAGTTCCATTGGAAGTAAGTAACTTTCTTCCAAATGCATTATACTCTCACATTGACAACATATGGAAATATGCTATGGACTCGGAGAAGCAGATAAGAGAAAGAGTTTTAGTACATCTCTTTCTAGACATGTCGGTAGATGATATTAGAAATAATTTCAAAAACTACCAAACAAATTTTCAAGTGAATCATAGAGCCTTGAAAATGATGAATGGACTTTATCTTGAAGTCGAAAAGGAAACTAAAGAAAAATGGCAAGAAATCTTCAGAATTTAGATTGAAGAACCTCAAGGTGAAGTAGAAATAGTTGACATTACCGGGAAAATCCCGCTTCAACCATTCAACAAGATGAGGATGTCATGGACACTGAGGCACATGAAGAAGAAATGATAGAAGGAAATGCCTATGCCAAACTGGTAACCAGTGAATTAGTCTTGGAACAGGTTAAGTCCTATCCTCCGGTAACTCAACAAGTGACAACTAAGATACCTCAGGACATAGAACAAGGCAAAGAGGATCACAAGGATACACAAGGTAAATCTACCCCTCAGGCCACAGGCGAGAAAACTTCTCAAGCTCCTGCAAGCACTGAAACTGCTACCACTGAGACCCCAAGCAAGGAATCACCGAAGGCTACAACAGAGGCTATAGAAACTGACAAAAGTGTTGCTCCCACCGAGCAACATACCGAGGAAGATCAAGCCTCCAAAGCCATTGTACTCATTCAACCGGTGAAGGCATCATCATCAAAGGAGAAGAAAGCAAAGAAGCACAGTTTCAAGATAGATTTGTCAAAGCCTATTGTGCTGCCGAATGTTGACATTTCCAAACTCAAAGGGCAAGCACTTATTGAATTTGGTGACCTGTGCAAAGCCAAAGCACAATAAGAAAAATAGACAACCATTCAAAAGAAGAACCGAGTACTTCAGAAGGTTAAAGCATTATTGACAGACATGCTACATGAAGCTACCGTAAGTAAATATGCAGCCATCCATATGCAATTGGATGAACTACTCACTCAATTGGAAACATCAGGAGTAGAGGCATCAGAATACCATAGCAAATTAAAAGACAAAGAGCTAACTGCCAAAATGATTGAAGAAGTGCAGAAAGCCATTGCTACAGGTAAAATCAAGCTTGTTGGATTCATTGCTGAGTTGTCCCCTCAACTCAAGCACATTATTTATTTATTCTAGAAATTATGTACATTTTCATTCTTTATTAAAGATATCAAGAAGAAGACCGAAGCCATTGAAAAAGAGATTATCGATCTCTCAAATCAACTGACTACCGAGCCAAATTCTACTCAGAATTTTTATACCAAGCTACAAACTTTTATGGCTCAGTAGTTAGAACTTAGGAATGAAGAGCACAATATAAGGATGTATATTATGACTCTTCAGACATTATTTATTCCCCATCTGTCATCAGTACAAGAGTAGATCAACTGAGCTACCCAACTGTCCACACAAGGAGAGGGAAGCACTCTAGATGGTTCAATTTCATTGTTAGCTGATATTAATGCTCAGAATTCTTTGATGGAAAGTGTCAAGGGTGCACTTTCAAACACTCTCAACGATGCTCGTACTAAGTATAAATCTATTTTTGATCAGTTTCCCCCACCAAATGGTAACTAGTTTTGATGTTTGTTAAAAAGGGGGAGTGTACCGAGTATACACAGAGTATCCAAGTGTACAGATGAAATTGTCAGGGGGAGCATGGAACATTAGGGGCATGCAAATCAAGTTTTGTTCAGCATATTGATAAGGGGAGTATGTATTCAAAGTATGTATTTGAAAAAATGTATATACTGTCATTTTGGTCACATTTTGTAAGTATATAGCTTTTGTGTTATGACTTTGAAAGGAGTTTTGTCAAATATACCAAACTAATGTCAAAAGGGGAGATTGTTACTATTTACTAAGTTGTCATTAGTTTTATGTTCAAAGTCATCCTATATACCCTAGTCGGTTAATACTACAGAAAGATTCAGTTGGTAAGCACTAAGGGTGTCAGTTACAGAAGAAAGGCTAGTCACCGAGATGATATATACCGAGCTATCTACTGAGTAAATTTCCTATGTCCATCGAGTAGCAAAGAAGGTACACCGAGTTAATCTAAACCGAGTGGAAATGTGTTACCAGATTCAATGAACCTGGACACATATGTGGAAACGTGTTACAAGATTCGAGATCAGGGAACTGTTATTTCATAGGGAATTGCACTTAAAGATTTTGTATGATTTTGAGGAATTTATCTAATGAAATAATTTCTATGTTTATTCATTCAATAAAACATGTTTGTATAATCGATGTATGAACAAGATCACCACCTTAGAGATCTATATAAAGAGTGATTTGAGTATCTAAAAAGAAAAAAAAGATGGTGAGTTGAAGATAAAATCTTATGAAAAGATAAGATGTGATGATTGAACAGAGGTATTCAGAGGTCACTGAGAAGATTTTCAAAAAATAGTTTAAGGGACAGAGAATACAGAAGCGGTCACCGAGTTGATCTAACAATTACTGAGATATGCTATGAGCGTGGTAATTTCATATTGAGCACATAGAGTCTGCTATAACATTTCAGATGTAAAGTTGCAGATATTTTGTAGAAGATTTTGATTGAATTATTTTGAGTTATGTTAGAAACCTTTAACAGGGTAAAAGACTCTAACAAGGTCTATAAATTGTAAAGCCTTTAACCAGGTACAACATTTTGTAAAAGTGTTTGTAAAAGTCCTTTAGCAAGGTAGATCTAAAGATCTTGATACTCCTAACAGGGTAAGCTATCAGAAATAGCTAAACATGTAGCTCTAACCGAGCAACCTTTATTATTGCAGTAGTGAAGTTGTGGATGCCATCCCCACCACAATTTTTCTCTCTAACTAGAGTTTCTGCGTAACCAAAATCTTTGTGTTATGGAGTGAAATGTGTATGGATGTAATTTCTATAATTGTGTTTTGGCTTTATATATTATGAGATCAACTATATACAGTTTATGTTTATCAGTAAGATTGTTTTTGAAGAAAAGTTTTGAAGTACTGATTCAGCCCTCCCCTCTCTGTACATTAGCTTTTATTGTTGAACCTAACACTTGTATGAAGGTGATGTGCAAGTTAAAGTTACTAAGTTGCAGAGTTTGAAAGGAAAGTATGAAGCATTGAAGATGAAAATATATCAACCTTTATGGCTAAGGTGAATGATCTTGTCATGAATATCAAATGTGTCGGTGGAACCCTTGAAGAAGATGAGATTGTTGCTAAGTTGCTGAGATCATTTCCTCCTACTTACAAACATAAGGTAGCTGCTATTGATGAGATCCAAAGTGTGACTATTGTGACTAGATAAATGTTGGTTGGAAAGCTTACTACATGTGAGTTGAGTGAATTTGGAGAATCACATGGGAAATCTAAGACTACATTCAGAGCCTCTGTATCCGGTAAAAAAAAGTATGATTCGGGAGAAAGTTTTTGTTGGGTATCTAGATTTGAAAGAGAAAAGAGAGAGATGGAAGAGTAAGAAAGAGAATTGGATGAACTTGAAGCCCTTATTGCTCAAAGATTTCCTAAAGGAGCTGGTAAGAATGATGGAAAGTTACCTGTGAAATGTTTCTCTTATAATAAGATAGGAAATTTTTCTTCTAGGTGCCCCGAGAGAATGTCTAGATATGATAAGCATGAAATGAATGATAGATTTGACAAGGATGATAGATATGAGAAGCATGATAAGTATGATAAGCCCTACCGGAAGCACAAAAATCAAAAGTGGTGCTATTATGTTGCTGATGAGGGTGTGATAGATGAAGAATCAGAGAATAGGATTTCAGAAGACGAGTTTGTATTTCTTGCTATCAATGAAGATGTTGTGATATTAGTGAATCCTAGAAGATTCATTGTTGAGGAGAAAACTTTAGCTACTAAGATTGAAGAGAAAGATGAATGGGTGATTGACAATGGTTGTTCACATCATATGACAGGTGATAAAAGAAAATTTGTAAGTGTGGAAAGGTATGATGGTGGGATAGTGAGATTTGGAGATTACAAAGCTTGTGTGATTTGTGGTAGAGGTTCTATATCTTTCAATGGTAAGAATAATACTGATGATGTCTTGTATGTTGAAGGATTGAAGCATAATATTTTGAGTGTTGGACACATGGTTGAAAAGGGATATGATTTGCAATTCAAGAATGGTAAATGTAAGATCCTAAATGCCTCTAGTATAGAGATTGCATCAGGTACTAAAACTAAAGGTAATATCTTTCACTTTAATGGCAGTGAGAAAAGTGTTGGCATTCTACACTCTTATGAGAATAGTTGATGTTGTCATTGATGGCAACCAACTGACTAGAAACCAATTGGCAATTATCTAGCCACCAACTGGCAGATACCGGCACCGGTATTAGATTTCTACATACACCGACACGTACTTCACTGACATCAGCAACAATGCATACCGACACTCAGGCCGACATGGAATAAACTTTTGTTTATTGTTTTGTAATGTAAATATCTTTTGTAAGCCGACATGGTATATTGTAAAAGACTCATATATGTATGAGATCTTATAGGTCATTTTAATGATAGAGAAGTATGAGATGGATGAGAAGTATAAGGCAATTTTGTATAAGGTAATATAGTTGACAGTGAAGGTTTTGGTTATTGTCTAAGCTTAAACCAGTACTGAACCTGGCATATGAGATGTTGTTTTGAATAGTACATTGTATTGGATTTTGATAATCCATTTTGTAGTCAGTGTGACTCCTATTTTGTGATTGAGCAGTGAGATCTAGGCTGTTGGCCTCCCTACATGTGCAGGCTCCTCATTGTAAGTAGTATTTATTCATTGGCCAAAGAGTAAATATTGTGGGTCACAAATCCCACCGAGGTTTTTCCCACACCGAGTTTCCTCATTAAATATCTTGTGTTATGGTGTGTTTCTATGATGTCTCTGTTATTCTTATTTGCTACATTAATTCTTATTTACTAGTACACTGTTTTGGGATGCAAAGTTTTAAATAAGTTTAAATATTCTGCTAATCGGTTAGACACTGATTCACCCCCCCCTCTCAGTGTCTTGGGATTGTCATTGAATCTAACAATTGCTATCAGAGCCTGGTCCTCTATTTTCAAAAGCCTAACATCTTGAGGAAGATTCTGACACCGATAAAAATGTAGAACTTAAGAAAATAGATGGAAGGATCTCTTGAAGATTGACATGATGCATCACATATTGATTCATTTGTAATTGATTTAATTTTAATATTGTTAAGCTGATCCAATACTTAAGTTGATTGCACCAAAATGTAATATAGATCATGTAAAGGATTCTTTAGGTCAATTGGACACATTGTCCAAATTCATTAGCGATAATGTAATAACAGTTGATAAGGTAAATGAGGACAAATTCAAAGAGAAAACTGAGAAGGAAAAGGATAAATTATTTGAGGACAGAATAAAGAAGTGCACATAACATATAAACACACTTTTACCAGCACTGAATACTACAATTTTGGAATATAAAGAGCTATACAAAGAAACATGCAAGCCACATCTATTGACAAAAGACATAGAAAAGGAAATAAGCAGAGTACAGAAGGAGATAGATGACATAGCTGATAACATAATTAGTTCATTTGAACCTATATCAGTTATTGAGAAGGAAATAGCAAGTTTTGAGGAGAAACTGGAGAAATTTGAGAAAGAGAAGACAAGGATTAAGGCTAATGCCAGAGAGCTTAAGTATAAACTTGGTCCTAAGTTGGACAATGTTATCTCTCTGAGATATGAGATCTCTAAGGCATTACTTCAAGGAGAAAGATCACCAGAAGAGCATATGCATCATCTCATCGGCATGATCCAATAGACTCAAGCAACCTTAAACGACAACAACAGATTCATGCAGAGTTTAAATTTGGTTTTGGCAGATATATTTCAGATTGTAACCAACCGGTTACAAACTTTAAGGTGAAATTTTTGCACTCGTTTGACAATTTTGACAACCTTTGTCATTGATGTCAAAGAGGGAGTAGTGGATAGAGAAAAATGTTTAATCAGAGGAGATCATCTGCTTAGGGGGAGTACATATTTTTGGTAACTTTTTGGACTTCACTTTTTGGAAATAGTTTTTGGATTTTTCTCATGAGTGTTGCCATCAATGCCAAAGGGGGAGATTGTTGGTATTCTACACTCTTATGAGAATAATGGTGCTGTCATTGATGGCAACCATCTGACAACCTTCTGGCACTCATCTGGTAAAGCCATCGGCAGGAACTGGCACTGGCATAGACATCTACATACACCGACAGACACTTCATCGACAACGACAACAATGCATACCAACACACCAGTCGACAGGGAATAAACTCTTGTTTATTGTATTTAATTGTAACTATCTTTTGTAAAGCCGACAAGGCATATTGTAAAAGACTCATATATATGTATAAGATCTTATAGGTCATTTTGTGTAAGAGTAGAGTTGTGAATTGTGTATAAGGTGATATAAGTGACAACGCAGGTTTTTGGTTATAGTGTGAGCTTAAACCGGTACTGAACCTAGCATAGTTGATGCTGATTTGAAGAAATACATTTTATTGGATTTCATAATCCACTTTTGTAGTTAGTGTGACTCTTATTTGAGCAGTGAGCTCTAGGCAGTTGGCCTTCCTGCATGTGCAGGCCCCTCATTGTAAGTAATATTTATTCATTGGCCAGTGAGTGAATATTGTGGGTCACAAATCCCACCGAGGTTTTTCCACACCGGGTTTCCTCGTTAAACATCTTGTGTTATGGTGTGTTTTCTATGCTATCTTTATTGTTCCTGTTTACTGCATTAATTCTTACTTACCAGTACACTATTTTGGAATACAAAGTTCTTAATAAGGTTAAATATTCTACTAACCGGTTAGATACTGATTCACCCCCCCCTCTCAGTATCTTTGGGACTATCATTAATCCTAACAAGAAATTGAAGATGATCTAAGGATTGCACAGGAATTCATTAAAGGAGTTCAGGAGAATTTTTCTATTGCACAAAATAAAAGAAAAGAACTTCACGAGAAGATGCAAGACAATGATGATGAAAAATAAACTCTTAGAGACATTGCAAACAAGTTGAGACAAGAAAATAGTAATATGAAGAATGAAATGCAAGATATGACTATGAGGTTATGTAAAGATATTGAAGACAGGAAGAAGAATGAAGAAGACTTGACTAGGAGACTTAATGATGGTGGAAATAAAAACCTGAGACTTAGTCATGAAAATGATATGTTAAAGATAGATTTGATTCACATGCAACATGATAAACTGAGCTTATGAGACAAGTTGGAATTCTGGAAAATGAGTTGGCTAGTGCAAATAAGAACAAAGACAAATTCAAGAAAAGTTCAGAAGAAGTTGATGACATGCTGAAGAGTCATAAGCCTAATGGAGATACTAATGGACTTGGATTCGAAGTTGGAGAAAGTTCTGGTATTGCAAACAATCAAGATCAGAACAAACCGTTAAGACAACCTAATGCTTACAAATTCAATGGGAAAATGTTTCAATTGCAATAAATACGATCATAGAGAAAATCAGTGTAGATTTAGAAATAATCAGAATATGAACTCATCCATCGGTCAATGTTCCAAATGCAACAAAGTTGGTCATAATTCAGAAAACTATAAAATGAATGTGAAATGCTATGTTTGTGGAAGATATAGACAATTATCTAATCAATGCAAATCACAAACCAGTCAGGGATATGGAAAGGCTATCCAGAGGAATAATGTGACTTCACCGCAAACATCTGGATAAGAGGTATTTTTCATAATGGCTACTTCATCTTCTATTCCTGAATTTATTCCAAACCCTACCATTGTGGAGAATGTGAAATGCCCTAGGCCCATATTCAAAATAATTCTTGAGATTGCGAAGCAAGATGACTCTCTAGGAGCTTTTTAAAAAATACCTAAGGGTGTAGCATTCGCAGAACACCCTAGGATTTACATACATTGCAATATAGAAGACCTAGGATATGAGGAGTTAATGGAAATGTTTAACAAGGTCATTTGTGATGAACATGGAATTGTTAAACCCGAACATAAGATTGTGGAAACTTTAGGTTTTGTGGAGATACTAAATATCCCTCAATTTCCAGAGGAAATGGTAAGAATTGTATTGAGTAGAGCACATGGAGAATTCTTATGGTTGGATTTTGTTTGTAAGATATCTCGACAAGTAATTAGGGCAGTTACTAGTTTACCCTCAACCGGTAGTAGACCTGATAAGACAAAGAAGATTCCCAATAAAATGGTGACAAGCCTAACCGGAGCAACATCTGACAATAGATCACTTAGAGTGAATGACATTAAGGACATTAATGTGAGATATGTAAGTATGGTCCTTGGATACAGAGCCACACATACTAATAGACTCAATTCTATTTCCACTCTTTACATTTACAGTGCACATGAAATGATAAACAACAATGCTAAGATAGATGTGTGTGAATGGTTAAAAGATGAGCTTATTGATAACCTGAAAAAGATTAAGGGAGACAAAAAGGGTACTTTCTACTTTGGAAACCTTCTGGTATGTTTGATGTTATATTTCACCAAGGAGATCCCTGGTGCAGGACCCAAAGACTTTGGTTATGATACACCGGTAGGAAAATAACTACATGAAGCTTTTACCGGCATGGGAATTGATAGAGATAATAACATAACATACTACTTTAAAACTTTCCAATCTAAGATGAGAGCTAGGGAAAGGATCCCTTAGAGCATAGTTGAGAAATATGACAAGCAAATCTGTTTTGTCATTAAAAGAGATGAAACCTGGATGGAAGCAGTAAGCCCTAGAACTATTTGGGTTACTGAAATGGGTTATGAGGTTGATTTACATGTTCTGGAAATGTATGCAAAAGCATTGCTTGAAGCACCTAGAGAGCCATCTGAAGAATTCTTTAGAAATGCAGAAACCATAGAGAATAAAGTGTCTATGCAGAAAAGGACTAAGAGAAGAGAAAAATTCATTAGGGATGCATCCAAGAAGGTAAAAGAAATCAAAGAGAATGTCATGAATCTTAGTAGCATATCGGCTAGTGAGCTTGAAGGACTTCAACCAGAGGCACATATTTCATCGGTTGACACATCTTCTGACAGTGAAAGTGGGAAGGTTGCTGAGTTCAAAAGAGTGGAAAGGAAAAGGAAAGCCTCACTGAAGCCTTCTCCTACTCTGAAGAAAACAAGGAATTTAAGGAAGAAACAACAGGCACTTAGGGAACCTAAGAAGAAGCTTACTCCAAAGAGAAAACAGACATCGGTTACCCCTTCATTGAATGATTTACTGAATGAAATAACAGAGGAAGCTAATTTATCTAATGTGAATAAATGGTATACTTCTTCAAATGATACTAACAGACACACTATTGAAGAAAGTATTGTTCTTCATTTAGACATTTATAAGAAAGTTTTGATTGAAGTTGTTGATGAGCTACCAAATGATCTCTACATGAGACTAGAAGCTAAAAGGCTATCAATGATGAAATTAGACAAGAAACTGAAAGTTGAAGCACTCTTGGCAGTTCATCTAGTTAAATCGAAGGAAGAAATTGATGAACTTATTTCTAAGGCTAACTGATCAATATTTGCTAGAGGACACCGACAAGTGAGCCTGATGGCAAGAAGAGTAAAGGAAATTGCTGAAGAAACAACAGATAATTGGGATATATTCTTTGTAGAGAAATAAAAATAAGAGGAAAAGATAAGACCTAAGAAGACATTTAAGGTTTATCAAAAGGACAAAGGTAAAGGAAAAATTGGTGGAGTTCCAAACATTAAGATTACTGACAATCTTCCACCGCCACCTTTGGATACTGGACTGGTACACTCAGAAGATCCACTGGTTATTGACACTGAAGGAATAAGATACAATGATACTAATCCTGAGTTAAAGATTCTTTTTACAATGAATGTGGATACACAAGAGGTAAACATTGTTGTGGATAAGGAAACCTCTGAAGTTAAGGCATACAATGTTGAAAATAGCAACATAGCAGAGGAACCGGTACAAACTATTGAAACTGAGACATCAACACAAATAGAGCAACCGACACAGACTAAAGAATGCACTGAAGATAAACGTACTAGCATAGGGCCACCAGAGACTGAGAATCCAATAGTTGAACTTTCAGAGAAAGAAACTGAGGCAGAGGTGCACATAAAGACATAGAAACCGAAAATCACAGAAACATTGCAATAGTCTGAGAAACCTTTAAAAGTTGAGATGCAAACACAGACTGATCCACCAGAAGAAAATGCAAGAAAATTGGACACATCTGATGGAAGCAAAGAGGTAATAAAAATGATTGGTCAGACATCTAACACATCTACAGGTGAATTGAGACCTACCAATGTTACAGAGGTACTTTTGGATTGAATTAAGAAGATAACAGATTGCAATGCATTGGCCTATAAGGCAATTGATAACACTCTACCTATTCTTAAGTTGATTGCACCAAATTATAAAACATATCACATTAAGGATTCTTTAGGTAAATTGGACACATTGTCCAAATTAATTGCTGATAATATAATAACTATTGACAAGGTGAATGAGGACACAATTAAGGAGAGAGTTGAAAAAGAGAAAAACAAATTCTTTGAAGACACTATAAAGAAATGTACAAATCATGTAAATACATTATTACCAATACTTAACTCTATAATTTTGGAACCACCAGTAAAGTAAAAGCGACAATGGGGGAAGGAGCAGTAAGTGGCAATGGGGGAATTCAAAATTCAAATTCTCTGCAAGGCGAGAACTCTGGTTCCAATGATGGTAGCGGCCAGATTGTAGTTGGTCCCATAGGAGAGAAGGATAAGCCTCCAGACTTTTCGGTAGCTGTTGCTATTCAATAGACTGGTGGTACTCTGCCAGAGAAGATAGTGGGTTCCTTTGGGCCCTTAGGGGAAGGGACTAGCGGGGGGCCCATCCCATGTGATAGCTCCGGGGAGAGCGGAAAAGAATAAAAAAAATGGTCTTCCCTCTTTGGAACTAGACCAACTCGTAAATCCTCATTTCCTCCTATCAAGAATATATTTGATCCTTCAGGAGGTAAGTTCGCTATCTCTATCCCTGATCTGGTTTTGGATCATAATATAAATAGTATGCTGTACTCCTTGGTAGGAAAATTTATGGGACCACGTCCTAACATTGAAGTTGTTAGGGCCTATATCAAACGAAAATGGGCCCTTAAGGGTAATGTTGAAATTTCGGCCTTACCCAAAGGCCTTCTGTCCTTTTCTTTCTCTTGCGAAGAAGACAAACTTATGATTCTTTGTGGAAGTCCCTGGTTGGTAGGAAAGACAACCTTGGTTCTTCATAAATGGCAACCGAATCTGAATATGAATGACTCTCTCTTGACACAAGTTCCAGTTTGGGTAAAGCTGCCAGGCTTGCCTCTGGAATATTGGGTAGAAAGTATCTTCTCTGGAATTGCAAACTCTTTTGGTGAACTACTTTCTATAGACCCAGTAACGGCTTCAAAAAGGAGACTCACTCATGCTAGTTTTTGTGTAGGGATAGCCCATGATGCAGATATGCCAGAACAGATAGATTTAGTATCAAAGCTGGGAACATGGAAGCAACATATTGAATATGAATCTATTGCCTTTGCCTGCTTCCATTGTAAAAAAGTAGGGCTCTGGGTGAAGTCCTGTCCCATTAAACCCGAGGCAGAATCCAGGTAGCCTAAACCCCATTCTGAGAACCAAAGGGCACCAAAAAAAATGGTATGGCAAGTTAAAAACTCAGAAAGTAAAGAAGAAAACTCAAATCATTTTAATCCCTTGGGGGAGAAGAAGGAAGTTCCCTTAGCCTCTATCTCCAGTCCTTCAACCTAGGAAGCTCTGAGAAATGATTAAACCTTTGTCAACCTTCCGATTACTTCTCAAACAAGGGAGCAGAAAGATCAGACTCATTACCCAAATGATATAGTTGAAGTGGTGGCTGATACTTGTGAAGGAAATGAACTGCAAGAGAAAAATGATCAACCAGAGGAAGGAGAAATCCCTATCTCCCAAGAAGAAAAGACTGATTCCTCTCTGCTCATGCCTAGTCTTGAAATACAAGAAGCCCAAAAATGTTCAATTTTGGGTCTGAATCTCTCAGACTTAGACTAGAGTTCAAAATCAGCTAACAGTGATTTAAATGATTCAAATGCTTCCAGAACCCCTAATTGGGGAAACGAAGAAGAAATTTCCAAAATCCTAAGCAACCCGGTAGTGGCTTCTGAGATAGACGCTAAGTGGAAAATACCAAAGCAAAGGAATAAGAAAGGAACTACTCCCTCAACTTCTCTTCTAAGGAAATCTAGTAGAATAGCTCAAGTGGATGCCAGGTATACCTCCTCCTCCCTAGGTCATCCCTTTAATCACACAGTCAGAAACAAGGAGGCTAGCAAGAACATTGCAGATGGAACCCAGAAGACTCTTAAGGAGTTAGGAATTGGTAAGTAACTATGAAGATTATTTCTTGGAATATTAGGAGACTTAATAACCCCCATAAGCATGACATTATCAGGAACATGATAAGGGATAGTAAACATGATATATTTCTAATTCAAGAAACCAAAATGAGTAAAGAAAAAGTTGAATCATTGAAGTTTTTCAAAAATGGAAATGTCAGTGGCGACAGTTCTGAAGGTGCCTCAGGAGGTATAGCTACCATTTGGAATCTTAATTCTGTCAAAGGGCATGTTATCATCTAGGACAACAACTTCTCTTGTATCAAATTTGAGCACCTAAAAGATGGTACTTCATGGGTCCTCACCAACATTTATGCTCCCAACACCTTGAAGGCTATAAATTCCTTCTGGAAAAAAATTATTCAAGCTAGGGACAACTTCAGGAATCTTAGTTGGCTGGTTATGGGAGACTTCAATACTCCTTTGAGAGAGGAGGAAAAATATGGAGGAAGCCCCCCTCAGCTGGAAAGAAGGTTGGCCCTTATGGATTTCATTAACTCTTAGGACCTCAATGACTTGGAAATATAGGGATGTAATTATACTTGGACTAACAAGAGAACTGGTACTGATCTTATCCAAGTTTGTCTAGATAGGACTCTTATTTCTGATGACTGGTTTAGTCATTATTTTTGTTCTTTGTTGGCCCACATTCGGGTTGGTTCAGATCATTTTACCATCACCTTTTTTTCTGAATCCATCAACAGAAGGAGAAACTTCCCCTTCAGATTTGAAAAAATGTGGACCCTCCACCCAGACATCAAAAGTAATATCCAAAAATGGTGGAGCATTCAAGTTGAGGGAACTGCTATGTATAGAGTTGTTAAGAAGCTTAAGAGTGTTAAGGACAACATAAGAATCTAGAATAAATCCAGCTTTGGGAACATTTTTGAGGCCAAAAGAAAAGTCCAGGAAGACCTCAAAGAAATACAAACTCAAATCCAAAAAGATGGTTTCAGAACTGTGTCCATTGCTGATGAAAATGAGACTCTCAAAAAATATCATGATATCATTGCCAAAGAGGAATCCTTTTGGAAGCAGAGATCAAGATGCATCTGGCTAAAGGAAGGAGATAGGAACACAAGATTCTTCCACATGTCAACTATCAAGCATAAGCAGTTAACAGGGTTACCAAACTCGTGGTGGATAAAGGGGAGATTATCAAGGAGGAGGAAATTAGAAAGGAAGCTAAAAGGTTTTTTTCGGAACTGCTAATGAGGGATAATAGATTGGATGCTGAAGCTCAATCTTCTTTTCTTCTTAACATCCCTTGTCTCATCATAAGAATGCCTCCCTTTCTTCCATTCCTTCTAATTAGGAAATAAAAAATGCTATCTTCTCCTTTGATGGTAACAAAGCGCCGGGCCCAAATGGTTTTCCAATGTTCTTTTTTCAAGATTTCTGGGACATTGTCGAGAAAGATGTTACCAATGGAGTCAAGGAATTTTTCGGGGCTAGGAAACTTTTGAAAGAAATCAATGGCACATTTTTGGCTCTCATTCCCAAATCTCAAGGCGCTAACTCTATGGACAAATTTAGACCTATCAGTGTTTGCAATTCCTTTTATAAGATTATCTCTAAGGTTCTTACTTCTAGATTGCTTTTTGTCCTTCTCGCTCTTATTAATCACCACAAAATGGTTTTGTCCTTGGTCGTCAAGTTCTTGACTCTATTATTACTATCCATGAGAACATCCACTCTCTTGTTAAAGCTAAGAAGCAGGGTCTCATCCTTAAGATTGATCTCTCCAAAGCCTATGATAGGGTTGACTGGTCTTTCCTCTTGAAGGTTCTCATGTCTTTTGGTTTCTCACCCAAAGTTTTGGATCTCATCATGCAACTTATCACCTCTACTTCTTTTGCTGTTATTATCAATGGTTCACCTTCTCCTTTTTTCCAAGCCTCTAGAGGTCTTAGACAAGGGGATCCTATTTCCCCCATCCTCTTCATTATTATGGCAGAATGTTTTGGAAGGAGTATGGAAAATTTGGTTTTGCAAGGCTCCTTTAAGGGTCTCCACCCTTCCTCTGCGGATCTTGTTTGTTCTCATCAACAATTTGTCGATGATACTATTATCATGGGGGAATCTAGTATTTCTGAAGCTAAAATTTTGAAGACTACTCTTTGTAAGTTTGCCTCTGCATCAGGTCAGCTTATCAATTGGACTAAAAGTGAAGTTTTTTACATCAATACCTCAGAGAGAAGACAATAGAGAATCAGTAGAATCCTGGAGTGTAGGATTGCTGATCTTCCTGCAAACTACCTTGGTCTCCCTATGGGTACTGCTCCTCCTGACTCCTTCTGGAGTTCTCTAATGGAAAAATTCCAGAAAAAGTTAGCTGGATGGAAAGGAGCCCTCCTAAGTCAGGCTGGAAAGCTCCAACTTCTTAAAGCTTATCTTCCAGGTATTCTGATATATGCTCTTAGCCTTTTCAGAATTCTAGTTAAGTATGCTGATGCTATCAAGAAAATCCAAAGAAGATTCCTTTGGTCCGGGGTTAAGGACAAGAAAAGAATGTCCTTGGTGGCTTGGGACCAGGTCTGTAAATTGAAGAGCCATGGTGGTCTGGGCCTGAGGAGGATCCAAACCCTAAATGAAGCTCTTCTGTCCAAACAAGTCTGGAGAATGTCTCATCTTGATACTGAATGGTGTAAAATTTGGCGAAGTACTCTCTTCCGTCCTCTTCCCTTTCTTCTTTTATCAATTCAGATATTAGTATTAATGCCTCCCACATATGGAATTATGCCTCTAAAAGTAAAGAAAGTATAGCTAAAGGAGTGATCTGGAAAGTTGGAAATGGTAGGAAAGTTAAATTCTGGGAGGATCCCTAGCTTTTTGATAAACCTTTGATAGAAATCAATGAATGGGCCCCCTATACTCCCTCTTGTATAAGATCTTTTGGCTCCTTAGTTGCTAAGTACTGGACTGGTAATGAATGGCAGAATATTGAAAGCATCCACCCAAACCTCTCTAAGCTCAAGATCCATTTGTTTGTGGTTTGGTTGAACAAAGAGGTTGACTCCCTTATCTAGAAACATGATCCCAAAGGTACCCTTACTGTTTCCTCTATGTATTGTGTTCTGTCCCCTGATCCTTTATGTAATCCCTTCTGGTCTAAAATCTGGATTAGATGCCTTATTCCCAAGATCAATTTCTTCTTCTGGACTGTCCTCCATAATAAAATCTTGACCCTTGACAACCTGAAATGCAGAGGCTTTTCTATCCCTAATAGATGTGCTCTATGCCTTTAGGAAGAAGAGTCTGTGGACCACCTTGCCATTCACTTCCCCTTCTTAGCCTCAATATGGGAAATATTTCTCAATAGTTTTAGCATAGCCTGGGTGTTTCCCAACACCATCATAGATCTGTTTTCCTCTTGGAACATAAAATGGACTAATTCTTTTTTGAGATCTTTGTGGAAGCTCTCGCTTCCTCACATCCTATGGGGACTATGAAAAGAAAGAAATAATCGAATCTTCAGGGATATTTCCCTCAATCAGGATATTATGTTCCAGAAAATCCAATGGGTGATTCAGGAAAATATAGAGATCATTGAGGTTCCTTGTTTTTCGAACAATACATCAGAAGCAAGTATTTTAAGGGTGTGGAACATGAAGAGAACCGACAGTCCAAACCTCAATCATAACAAAAGGCTTGAAGCTAAATGGAAAACCCCCCCTCATGGTTGGTTCAAAGTTAATTTTGACGGTGTTGCCAAAGGTAACTTGGGTCCTTCAGGTTGTGGAGCTGTTCTAAGAGATGACAAAGGAATGTGTAAGGAAATTGTTGCTATCCCTATTGGAATTCAAACTAACCATAAAGCCGAAGCTATGGCTTCTCTCCAAGGTATCCTCCTAGCAAAAAAATGGAATTTTCCCCACCTATGGATTGAAGGGGACTCAAACAATATTATCAACTGTCTTAAGGGGGTCTCAAAACCTTCATGGTCGATCAACAACATTATCATCTCTGTTAGAGACCTTATTAGTACCTTTAAAAAAGCTACAAATCCCACATTTACCGGGAGGCCATTGGCTCTGTTGACTGGGCTGCCACTACGGCGGTTAATAAGGAAGCAATTACCACGTGGACGGTAGAACAAGGACTCCTCAAAGATGTCAGGAAAATCATTTGCTATGTTCATTATAGAAGTACTCTTAAGATACTTGATGGATGGGATAATTATGAAAAGAACTGACTTGAGTACTTCGAGTCATTATAATAATGAGAGACTCATTTATTATATTACCAATGCCATAAGTTCCCATGCTTTCTAGGTGAATTTGATAGTTCTGAAAAGCTCACTGGCTAATCTGCTCTACAAGTTTCAAAATTTGGTGTTGAACAGCGACAATATGGGTGGTAACAAGAGGCGATATGAACCAAGTAGTTGTAAAGAATGGAAATAGAAGGAGGAGGTTTGGGGTATTCCGCAGAAGGGTGGCTTCTCGAAATTCATGGAGAGACTCCACGGTCGAGATGGCATGGTCACCAATTTTTTCTGTAAAAATTGAAAAAAGGGCATGCAGAAAATGGGAGACCAAACTGTAGAAATCAATGAAGATTTAATTGCTCAAGCTACGGGCCTCACAAGAGAAGGGTGCAACTTATACAGAGATAGGAAAGTCAGTAGGGAAGCTATTGAAAAATACCTGGACACCGAGAAAGAGAAGAAATGACTAGTAAAGTTGAGCAGAACCTACTACCCACCTAGGGCTTTTGCCAAACCCTGGCGGGAATTCCTCTATGTTTTAATGCGATACATCACTCTAGATGGTAGGTTCACTAAAGTTTATGGTTATCACTTTGTTCTACTAAATCACTTTAGGCACAATGATAAGGCTAACTTTCCTTATTTTCTACTCTGTTTGATGAACGCGTCCCTCAAGGCCTACAAAGAGAACCCATAGGGTGATACGACCATGCACCAAGGCCTTATGGTTCTAATCTATGACCATCTTAAGGCCAACCAAATTGCTCAGATGTAGCCCTCTGCAGATTCTGAGGATGAGGGGTATGACCCTACCTTCTCAGAGGAAGAGGAGTCTGAAAGTGACCCTTCGACTGATACTAAGGACAACATGGATGTCTTAGATTATGAAAGTGGGTAGAAGAAGAAATACATCAAAACCAGACCCTCATCCTCTAAGGGCAAAAAACCTAAAGGTAGACCCCTAATTAGCATTTCTTTAGAAGATGAGACTTCGGATGAATCTAAGGAGGAGTACCCTCAAGGGCGGCTGAAAAAGAAGACTAAAGCTCACACCCAAGCCAGGAAGATGCACAAGAAGAAAGAGGAGACTGTTAAGGAACCGGAAGCCCACAAGCAGGTAAGGGCCCTGGAAGATGATCAGAATTTGGAAAGGGAGACCATGGAAGAGGCTCTTAGGGCTGTTGACACAACCATCTAGCACACCCCTAAAGAGGAAAAGACAACCACTAGAAAATTTGACCCCCCTCTAACCCTCCCCTTGAGGGTTTGCAAGGTTTCATGGAAACTATGGAGTGGCTCATCAATGGTTACAAGAAAGCTGTGGACAAAAATAATAAACTCTGTAATAAAATCTTGATCCTAGAAACCATCAATACAGGGGAAGGGAAGACCATGGCCAACTGCATAGAGGACCTGAAAAGTACCATCGCCAAAGATAAAGACATAAGAGATGCTTTCAACCCTAGGTTCTAAAAAATTGAGAAGGATTTTCTAGAAAGAAAGAATCTTCCTGACACTAATGACCACACTCTCACAGAAACTGTCAGAAAAATTGGTAAAATTGAGGAGTGCCTGAAGAACATTGCCGAATAGAGCCTTAGCATCCTGAAGATTTCAGCCAACAACACCAACACTCTCATCAACAAACTAGATGATGAAAAGGAAATCCTGGACATTGACCCAGAAACAGAAGGAACAGGGGAAGCTCAAGGCCCCATAACCCACACTAGAGGGAAAAAGAAGGAAAAAAAACCTAACAAGGATCTAGAAGACCTTAAAGTTGTCGGGGCTTCTTACGACAAGCTGGTGACAAAGGCGGAGGACTTGTTGAAGAAAATTTCTGTGTAGCGCCTTCTTAGTTTCTTTGCTATTGTTAGTTTTGCTATCCTTTTGGTTCACTGGCTTTTTGCCAGTCTTTTTGTATGCTATTCTTAAGCACTGATCTTTTTTGTGTCTTATCTTAATATCTTATGTTAAAGGTTTCGGGTCTTGAAAACGTGCTTTTTAATTAATTAGAACTCTACAATTTTGGAATACAAGGAGCTATATAGGGAAACATGCAAACCTCACCTTTTGACAAAGGACATAGATAAGAAGATCAGAAAAACACAGAAAGAAATTGATGACATAGCAGATAATATAATTGGTTCAGCCGTACACATATCAGTTTTTGAGTAGGAAATGGCAAGTTTTGAGGAGAAATTAGAGAAACTTGAGAAAGAAAAGGCAAGGATAAGGTCAAATGCCTAGAAACTTAAAGGTAAACTTGGTCCTAAGCTGGACAATTTGATTACTCAGAGAATTGAAATATCTAAGGCATTAGCTCAAGGAGTGCAATCACCAGAGGAACACATGCATTATCTCACCGGCATGATCCAACAGACTGAGGCAACTTTGAATGATAGCAAAAGGTTTATGCAGAGTCTAAATTTAATTTTGGCGGATATCTTTTTGATTGTAACCAACCGGTTACGGACTTTGAGGTGAAATATTTGTGCTCTTTTGATGACATCCTTTGTCATTGATGTCAAAGGGGGAGTAGTGGAGAGAAAAATACTTGTACAAAGGAAATCACTTGCATTCTACACTCTTATGAGAATAGTTGATATTGTCATTGATGGCAACCAACTGACTGGCAACCAAATAGCAATCATCTGACAACCAACCGACAGATACCAGCATCGACATTAGATTTCTACATACACCGGCAGACACTTCACTAGCATCAGCAACAATGCATACCGACACTTAGGCCGACATGGAATAAACTTTTTTTTATTGTTTTGTAATGTAAATATCTTTTGTAATCTGACATGGTATATTGTAAAAAACTCATATATGTATGAGATCTTATAGGTCATTTTAATGATAGAGAGGTATGGGATGGATGAGAAGTATAAGGCAATTTTGTATAAGGTAAGATAGTTGACAACGAAGGTTTTGGTTATTGTCTGAGCTTAAACCGGTATTGAACCTGGCATATGAGATGTTGTTTTGAGCAGTACATTGTATTGAATTTTGATAGTTCATGATGTAGTTAGTGTGAATCCTATTTTGTGATTGAGCAGTGAGCACTAGGCTATTTGCCTCCCTGCATGTGCAGGCCCCTCATTGTAAGTAGTATTTATTCATTGGCCAGTGAGTAAATATTGTGGGTCACAAATCCCATTGAGGTTTTCCCACACTGGGTTTCCTCATTAAATATCTTGTGTTATGGTGCGTTTCTATGTTGTCTCTACTATTCTTATTTGTTGCATTAATTCTTATTTACTGGTACACTATTTTGGGATGCAAAGTTTTCAATAAGTTTAAATATTTTTCTAATCCGTTAGACATTGATTCACCCCCCCTCTCAGTGTCTTTGGGACTATCATTGAGTCTAACAAAAAGTTGTTTGATTGCTCAGATTGATGAAAGTTGGTTGTGGCATAGGAGAATGTGTTATGTTAATTTTGACTACATGGTAAGAATAAGTTCACTAGTAAATTTGGGGTTAAATTCCGACAGTAATTCATTGGATTTTTGACTGCATTTCGTCGGACAACTGACAAAAAACGTCATCAAAAACTTGTCGTCGGATGTTTAGACATTACTCGAGGCCGTTAAAATTCCGACGGACACCAGGACACCTTCGATAGTGAATGTGACCGCCATTCCGACGAGCTAATGTCATCGGGCATATAGAATTCCCATCAGACGTGATAGTCTTTCTCGTCAAAATTCTGACGGTATTACGCCACCCATCCGATGAGCCAATGTCATTGGGCATATAGCATGCCCATCAGACGTGTTAGTCTTTACCATCAGAATTATGATGGTCTTCTGCCACCCATTCGATGAGCCAATGTCATTGGGAATATAGCAAGCCTGTCAGACATGTCAGTCTTTACCGTTAGAATTCCGACGATGTTTAAATTATTTATAAAAAAAAAGAATGATGCTGATTTTTAGAGATTGCAACCTATTAATAGGATTTGCACTTATTGTGTGTTTTAAAGTCAACTTTCAAATACTTTGTTGGCCCATGCCACATTCATTCAAAATATAAATTTCTTTTAATAGGCCAACTACATCTTCATTGGTCTCTTCAAAGTTCAATCAAATAAAAATTAGAAATTGAGGAACTATATATGATCCAGAAGGATTTATCAAATCCTTAGGACTTTGTTGCTTACATGAAGACTTGGTTGATGAAGACATCATTAGAAATTGCACAACAATTGAGAAAGTATATGAGAGAAGGAAGAAATGAAACATGGTCCAAAGAGAAAAAGCCATCAAAAGATAAATGGAGCCATATTTCCTTGGATTTTCCACGATGAACTTGATTACCTAGTGAAGATTGAGAAGTTGCTACTCAGTGCAGAGGCATCAGGGAAATGGTGAAGAAGGGAAAGCAACCAGTCACCTCTGAGCCTGCAAAGAAGGTGAAAATTGAAGAGTAGCCTATGAAGGAGAAGGGGATAAATATTGTTGATGTTGAAGATGTAATTCCAATCCATACCTCCATCTCTAATAGGGAAAACAATAAGAGAGATTGCACCAGTAATTCCCCCAAGCAGAGCCCTTGAGAATTTGAAGATTGAAAATGATCCACTTGGGATTTTAGGGCTCTTTCTTGCAATTAATTCATCAGTGATGATGAATTTGTGAAAACACAAGAGTTTCAAGATTTTTTGGTCACAAGGAGGAGAGAAGAGTACCAAAGGATTTGTGAATAAGAAAGAAATAAAAGGCTACCTATTGAGTGGAATAAAATAAGTGAGGAATTGATGAAGGATTTTGATTTTAGTATTGGAAACATCACTCCTAAACAGGGCAAGTGAATGATGAAATATGCAGGAACCTTATTGCTGCCTGGATGGGACATTGCCATTGCTTTGGCATTTCATACTACATGAAAAGAGAAAAAGATAATATATCATTCAAAGGAATGGGTGGAGGAGGATCTATTAAGGTTTTTAAGTCCCAATTTTTTATTGTGGTCAATATGGGATTTGTCACCAAGCACTAATAAACCAGACTATTTTTAGAATTATGACCAATTTAGAGGGAGTGCAACGATCAAGAGGGTGACTAATACTTCAACGTCTAAGGCAACATACTTGATGGTGAACACTTCTTTATTCAACAAAGCAGTTACTGATAAATTATATACTAATTTTGAGACTTTGAAAGAGAAGCATATGCAAAAAGTGATTGAAAACCAAAATCTTCTCAGGACGTTTGAGATATTGGAGGTAGACACAGTCTCATTCAAGCTCTTGCAATTCAAGCATCTGACTTTGGAGATAAGGATTCTTTGATGTTTGAGATCAAAGAATTGAAAGATGAACTAGAAAAGGAGAGGGAATCAAAGAAGCAATTCACAATGGATCTAGTGACTAGTTTAGTCAGTCATAGGTTATCAAAGATAAATCAAAAGATTGATGATGCATACAAGTGATACTGCGACCTTGTAAATGCAAAGTTGAAATTTGACCAAGATATGCAAAATTGTGATCCTATCAAAGAACGGGGGCTCAATAGGACCCCAATTTTGATTGACATGATTAACATGTCAAAGCATGATAGGGATAAACCACCAGAGTTAAAGGAAACTTTTGACAATTTCCAGATCCTTGAGGAAGTATTGTCATCTTCCATGAAGCTAAGGACACAGTTGGAATAGAAATGGAAGATGATAAAACAAATGGAGTGCAAAGTGTTTCCCAACATCAAAGATGATCAGGGGAGTCCAAAGTCATTGGACCAATGGAAGTCAGAAGTTAGTTCATTGTTGTCAAGGGCAGTGTTAATTATATATGATGACAATGAATTAAGAGTAGGAAAATTGAACCAGATACTAATTACCAAAAGGATTCAAAAGCAGTTCTTGATTCAAAATATCATATCTATCTTGATAATTTGAAGTTGATGTTGGATTACTCCTGGCCAAATGATGCAACATTTTCCAAGTGGGGTGAAAAATATAAAGAAGACTAACTTTGAATCTACACGTCAACAAACTATTTTAAGCACTAGCCATCAGTCTCTTTTGAGGAGTGGAATCATAAATTTTATAATTGAATGTAGATTATTCCCTTATTCTAACTTCCTTTTCCATTTTGACATTCCACTACTGTTTGACATCCCAATTCTTAGGATGGTGGCTATTTATGATTTTTCAATGTATGAATGACACATGTACAATGGGCTTGAAGCTTATTCACTCCCTTGTTCCTATAAAAGGGAAATGAAAGTCATTGTATTCTTCTTCTTAGCTTTTGAAATTTTGATCTCTAGGAGAGCTGAAAGTAGTGTTTTAATAGGAGTTGATAGTGAATGATAAACAAATCATTTTGCTATTGTAAAGCATATTTTCAGATCATATAATGAAAAATGGTTTTCAAGACTATTTGGTGTAATTGTCTCCTCATATGATGTTTGATCCTTTTGGAATATATGATTAAGGCTTAATTGTTCCAACTCTATAATGCATTGTGTATTTTGATTTTTGTTCTATTTCAAGGAAATAGTTAAAGATACTCTAATCAAGATACAAGGGGTTAAATTTGATGTTAGGATCTTTAAGTAGAGTTGCATCTCAAATAGCATTGGGTGGTTTGGTGTAAAACATTGAATCAATTATCCCTAGATTGAAAGTTTGTGTAAAGGTTGCAAATGATGTTGTTCTAGCTTGACTCTATCACCCTATCAAGCATTGGTCTTGACAATCTCAAGGGTTAGGGTTTTAAGGCATCTTTAATTCAAAAATCCAAAAAAACATTTCATTTCCTTTCAGATTTTCTATTTTCAATTTGTTAGTATAGGATTTGATATTCTCTGATCCTAAAAGTAATCAAATCCGAGATAGCCTAGCCTTGAATAATACATCGAAAAATTGGATTTTGCATGAGAATATATCTTCTTTTTAATATAATATCAATGATTAAAGATTGAATCAAGAAGATATTGTCATAGGATCACCCTCCTTGGTTTGCAGAGCCAAAAGTGTAGAAGGTTTAAGCCTTAGGGTCTAAGCAAGGGTTTATCTTGTTCATTGGGCATTGGTCTAGAAGCCCTTAATAATAACAAAAGACTAACCTTTAGAGGGTTCCAAGAGACTCAGCTATAAAACACCAACACAATGCACCCATACAAACATATTAAAGTTTTTTGAAGTCTATTCAACCATCACTATGTGTTGACTCAAAGCTCATCCTTTCTACATGAGTCTAAATGTCTCAAAATGGAATATCATAAATATGGTAATTAGATTTGTATCTTTCTTGAATTGGTTAATTCTCAATTCCAATGACTTAATGCTTAAGATCATTCCATTTGACAAATATATTATTTCTATGTCACATCTAGTAGTAAGATTACCAAAGAGACACAAACAACAAAAGTTTGTAGATATAAATAATATGCCTCTTGGTAATTTGAACATAGGTTTCCTTTATGAAAATATCAACGACTTAAATAATTATGACCATCCTACTTTAAAAATATGTTAATTCTATGTTAAATGTATTTGGGTTTTTATCAATATTACATTCCAATGTATCCATATATGCACATGTAGAACAGAAAATAAGAGATTATTTTAAGGTCCACAACCAACCATTGATATGTATTAACTTAATGCATAAGTTCACCATTTCTACATGAGCCCAAATGCCTTGGAATGGAACATCACAAATATAATAGCTAGATGATCTTTTTTTGAATTGGTCAATTCTCCTTGCAAAGTGTTCAACTTAGATGCCATGACTGTGGGACCAATGGAATCTCTTATCATCTAATTTACCCAAACTTGCAATTGGCCTTGTCCTTTGGATTATGTTGCACCCTCATTCAACATTTTAACATTTGTAGATGTAAATATGTAGCATACCTTTATGTTTGTTGGAAGAAAATTATTTATACAAGCATTGAGTTTCTCTAATTAAAACAAATCTACACACTATAACCATTTTAGGCTAAAACCAATGGACAATCTTTCTATAATCATATTTTACAAGAGTTAATCTAATTTACTAGAATTTTGGGCACAAGGAAGGCCTTTATCAATTGTTTAGAATACCTTCACTAAGGTTGTCTTTCTATTTCTAGCACATATTAGTGTCTAATTTTATCTTAGGCTTTTGCACCAAACCATTAAATTTATTTGCCTCAATGTTCTTTCATTCCTTGTGGCAAAAACAATTTTAGTTTCTCAAGAAAATAAAAAAATCCTAGCTTTATTTAAGGGATATAGAACAACTATTCCATTTGCACTCATTGAGGAAGACTTGTCTTGGGTCAAAGATAGTAAAGACACAACCACATAATCTTTGGATCAAATTTTTATCTTACCCTTAATTGCACAAGACATAGATGATAAGGCTTAAGAGAATTCCAATCTTGGAGATGATCATAGAGCATGTCAGCTTCAAAAGATGAGAAACATGCTTAGATGTATTTATCAATTGTGATATACTTTATAATTCATCAAATATACTAATATGTTGTGTTCTCTAGCATTGCACATAGATGAGGTTGCACAAAATGTCCTGGATGATTTACCTCCAAGTGCACAATCCATAGATGATATAAAGCTTGAGAGAACTTCTTGGAAAGGATTGTGGAGCGTGTGAGCTTCAAGTACGAGGAACTTTAATGGCACTCATCATGTTATTACATCTTTCAATGTTAACTTCACCAACAACTTTTTTCATTTATCATTTCATAATTTATTATTATTAATGTTCATTCAACTTTTGAATATTTTAAAAGTGACATGCAATTAGTATTCTGAATTCTAGTTCATACTAATCCCTTTGTTGTAAAAACTTTTATCCTTGCAAACACTGTCCATATTAGTATTCATCAAGACCTATCACAGTCATGTCTTGAGTCCAATTGGGTGATGATCCACCAAGCCATTGGAGTTGAGTATTTATGAAATTCATTGGTTCAAGTCATTCAAGGAGAGGTAGAGGCTTAATATCACCCTTATTCCTACCTACGTATGTGATGAAAGACACTTGGGGTCATCCCTTATCAAAATGTCAGACCTCCTAATGCTGTCTTTGGTTGAATCAAGGATTGGAGTCACCAAAAATGTCTTATATTATTATTATTTAATACTACCTTGTCATGAAGAGTTGAGTATTACCCCTACCTCTGCATCACTAAGGCATCAAGTTTGGGACCAACCCATCTGGGAACTACATCATGATACCTCAAAAAAATAATACGCATACCAAGCCACAATAGTTAAGGACAAATATAATAAATCTTGGAGCAAATAAGAATTTGTTTGGCCTTGAAATCTAGAGAAGTCTTCAATGGAGATAATAAGGTTCATATAATTTTATCACTGTCTTTCACAGTCCCAAATAATGAATAAGAGTACTATTGTATTCAAGAAATCATTAGCAAGAAAAGATAAAATGATGCCATGAGAAGATTTTGATAATGGAAGAAAAAATATTCTCAAACCTTCACAATGACAAATACAATCATGAGCCTTTCACCAATGAAGAGAAATCCCACACAAAAACTAAGCCCCTTCACAAGGCATGATTAGGACATATTGATAGAAACTCTTCACATAAAGAGGGCCCAAAGAGAAGACTTGATGATAGCAATAGTGATAGAATAATTGGTGTAGGAGCACCTAGGACTTAGGCAATTTAGTTTTTACAATTTTGGCTTGTACTGACCCTAGCCAAGTCAGTGATGAAAAAGGACTCTAGGTGGGTCCAAGAGTTAGCATTTTGTGTCAATGTAGGCCTAGGTTGTGTTCATTCTACTTATGTTTGCATTTTTGTGTAAATAGTGAGTTTGAGTAGCCAATTGACCTTTTTGATGGTCAAAAGTGTCAAAACTTGGCATGAGAATTAGGGGGGGTTAAATAGGTATGAGACATGTTTGAAAAGTCATTTATGATGATTTGGAATAGGTCTTATAAGTTGGAGAGACCAAAAGCGCAAAAGTTGCAAAGTTGCAAAAAGTTGTCATGACAACTTTTGTCCTAAATTGGTTAGCGTTGGAAATAGGGATTGTTTAACACCCTAGGAGGAATCCACACATGGGAAACCTATATATACCCTTTGTTTCATGTTTACCAAGGTTGGAGAAGTGTGTGATGTAAGTTCAACAACTGAAACTACTCATTTTAAGTCTTGTTGGCAGCATTTTGGCTTGATTTTACTCATTTGGCAATTGAACATGGATTGAACCCATGGATCCAGAAATGGATTGAGTTACTCCCATGTTTTATTGAGTTGTTGGTTCATTTTAGAGTCTTGTAAATACTTTTCTTTGGTGTTTTCTTGTTCAAGTTTGTAAACAGCCAGTTTTGGCTTGTAAATAGCAATTTTCTTGTAAATATGGTTGCCCCATGAGTTCCACACGTGCTGCCATCATGGCTTGTTGGAACATGATGGGAAACCCTCTGTATAGTTTACATATGCAGGTTCAAGTGCTGGAGAAGAGCTTTGATGTGATTGTCACCTTATTCTAGGCGAGTCCAGGAGCAACCCGGTTAGAGGAAATAAGGTGAAAATGGAGTGTTAAGTGCAGGGGTGTGTGCCAAATCACCATTTCAGAGTTTGGAGGGGTTCATGGGGTTGGTATAGACTTTTACATGAAGGGAGAAACTTTGAAAAATCCATTTAATACCAAAACCCCAATTTGTTCATTCACTGCCGGTTAAAGACCTTGTAAACCCTTCAAAACCCTCATTTTGGGGTTCATACATTGTACGGTGAAACCAGGGGCCAAAACCACAAAAAAAATTTAGGGATAGGTGTATCTTTGAAGAAAATGCAAACTTATATGGGGGTACTTTGAATCTTTTTCATCCAAGCCCTAGAAAACCGGATTTGGAGGCCTAATTAGGCCTAATTCCTTATAGCCCTTTTCTAGGCAAGATTTTGAAATCAGTAAGAAACCTAATGATTGCTAGCCGCTAATGGACCTAAAATGCATACAAAACATTTTGGAAGAAACCTCTACACCTCTACAACATCTTACAATGATAGGAGGTCATTTTGACAACTTGAAGCCAAGAAGTCACAATTGAGCAACTAAGAAGCACTGTGAATTGGTAGGGTTCCTAGCCAAAACATTGGAAGCAAAAAACTTAGAAAGAACAAGAATCAAACCCTAGAAGAGATTGATAAGGACTTGAAGGTCTAGACAGAAACTAGGTCTGGTGAGTTGGTGCAATTGAGCAACACCAGCTAGGTGAAGTGTTGAGCAAACTAGGTAAACCCTATCAAATTGGTATCAGAGCTTATAAGATTTGGGCTAGAAGAGTTGATGTCCTCAGTGGAAGATGTAGGAGAAAACCACATGGTGACCAATGCAGAGTTGGCCAAGAAAGTGGATGATCAGGAGGAAGAGAATAGACTCCTGAAAGAGAAATTGATTGAACTGGAGAGTAAGCTTGGCGCAATTGAAACCAAGGTTGATGAAGTGTTGGTAAAGGTGGAAGGAGCAGAAGGGAAGGGTAAAGAAGTGTTAGAGATAGACAAGATACCTGAACCTAATCCTATCCTAGAGAAAGAACCTTTGTTGAAGGCATTGAAGGCCTTGAGTGGAAAATCACTAGAAGGATTGCCATTGTTCACTGGTAAGATGGAGGCAGAAGTGGTCCTAGAATGGATAGAAGGTATGGAGAACCACTTTGAATGTGAAGGCATAACTAAAGCTCAAAGAGTCAAGGTAGCCAAGTATAGGATGAGAGGAGCTACCCTCACATGGTGGCAATTTGTACAAGATGAGAGGAAGAAAATGGGCAAAGCACCCATCTCTTCTTGGAAAGGGATGTTAGTCAAAATCAAAGAAGTCTATCTCCATGATGACTATGAAGTGAAAATTCATAGGAAGAGGCAAAACTTAAGACAAAAGGATCTTGATGTCGGTAGCTATATGAAGGAGTTTCACAAACTTAGCCTTAGATCTCATTCGGTGGAAGAAGAGAGTCTCAAGGTAGTCAGATACCTAAATGGTCTACAGTGGAACATCCAAGAAGAAATTAGTCTAATGAGCCCAAAACTAGTCCATCAAACCTTTCAACTTGCCCTTAAGGTGGAGGAAAAACTGAAAAGAAGACACGACTCAAGAAACAATAGGGGCAGAGGTAGAGGAAAAGACAATAGAGGCCATAGAGGAGACTTTGGTGGAAGAAGTTCTAAACAAAGAACACAAGGAGAGTCTAAACTCACTAAGCAACAAGATAGTGGTAGCAGTAGAGGAGGATTCAATAGAGGAAGGGGATAGGAAGATCTAGTGGACAAGGTAGAGGTTCCTCATATTTTGCAACAATTAAGTGTTACCATTGTAACCAACTTGGCCATCCAGCATATAGGTGTCCAGAGAAGGGATCATCATCACATGGTGGTGAAAAAAGAGTGAGTTATCTCCAAGAAGAGTCTTCAAGCAGAAAGACTTCAGAAGTTGCCTTAGAGTCAGAGGTAGGTGACAACTTGATGATAAGGAGAACATTGATCAAAGAACCGGTTAAAGAAGAGCCTAGCCAAAGAAGGTCCTTTCTAGGATCAAATGCAAGATTTTAGATAAAGTGTGCAAAGTGATCATTGATTTAGGGTCTACAGACAACATTGTGTCAGAAGAGGCAATGATAGGGAGCTTGATAGGGAAGTTCTCACAAGGTTAATTTGTTAAAAATGGATCAATTTGTTTCCAAAGACTTATAGATTCTATTGAACATGATTACTCAATCTGCCTGATTTTCATGATCCAAATACTCCATGGTTTTCTTGCCTAGCAAACTCCCTTACTGGTGATGACTCTTTCCCATGCACAAAACTACTCAAAATGCTTAACCCTTCCAACTACACTTGCTCATGCTTGACTCTTGGGGCCTTCAACCTTCAGTTACAATGTGTACTAGGGGTCTTCCACATGGAAATGCAGGGGTAGTAGGGTCTTGTACACCTTTGGATGCTCATAACCTTGTTTGAGGACTATGACCCTTAACTTGCTCAAATTCACTAACAAAGCTCAACTACCCCAAATGAAGCTGCACACTATCTTGGAGTCCCAGATTACACTTGGTGGATTTATTGGAATGTTTTCATTATATTTCCTAAGCCTCCAAGTTTCGTTTTCCCATCGGGTTCTTGCATTTACAAAAACTGCCAATTTTGTGTGTTATGCAACAGGGCTACTAGCTCGTGGAGGCCTAATTGGCCCTTTTTTGCTCCCACTGGTTAACGATGGCCTTTTTAACCACAAATAAAGTTTGGGATGATGTTTTAGGGGTGAATTCTCAAGGATTTTTGAGGTTTAGCCCTCTGTTAGTGTAGTTTTCAGACTGTCCACTTTTTATGGCATAAATTGAGGGTTTTGTAGGGTTTCGAGTGCTTCCACCATAGTTACACTCCTTCAAGCTTGTTTCAAACTCCCTGGTACTTGGATACTTCCGCCACACCATTTTGAAGCTTTCCCTACCTTTTTTGGATAGGCATTATGCCAAACACTCGGCAAACAAGAAGGAAAACAGTCACTGCCACTGTCTTTTCACTGTCTTTTGACAATCAACTGCTGTCTTCACTTTAAAACCTGCACAAGGGAGTATTTGTATAGAGAGAATACCTCAAATAGGTCTAAGAATAATTTAAATAACTCCTATTACATTTCCCTTAGTGTTCCAAGGTGTGGATAATGCTTTGAAGCATTCCATTTAGCAAAATGACAACAAATTTCACCAAAATAGTGAACTCATTGTTTTGTCTACAAACTGAGAATGATTACAAGGTGTAAGATATTCTAATACATCAAGATGGTGTTTCAAATCCTTGGTCACATGTCCAAACCTCTGTCTCAATGATTTGTCCATTCCAAATTACCTTTGGATGACAATCTTGAGTTTTAATCATGAACTAGCCTAGTTGCTCCAACTTGCCTAGTTCGCACTCAAATGCATCTTCAAACCATTCTTCTGGTACAAAAAGAGAGAAATTTATATTATATACACATGTTTCAACTTGGAAGAATCCATTGGAGGGATCCCAGACCTGGATCAACCAAGTTGACACATTTTACAACTCCAAACCCCTGGCAGGGCAGCAGATTCCCAGTTATGAAATAATTTTACACAAACCAATTTCCAAAGTAAAAAACTACAAAAATCACTTGGAAGGAATTAAATGGCCAATATACACACTTCTAGAAGGTACAGTACGGATACAAATGCTACATTACGGACTGCGCTTCAAAAGGAACAAAAAACAATCATAAAAGCCAAAAAAACTTGTTTTCTATTGAGTTACTCATGTAAATCCAATCACCAACCCTTTCCAAGGAAAAGGGAAGCCTTATATAGTTTCTCCAGTTTATTTCCATTCCCTTGTATGGACAAGAGGCTACAAGAATTACATTTTTCCAAGAAAATGACAATTTGACAACTTTCTTAAGCCACATGGCAACTTTTCTTGCTCACAAAGGCATTTTTTACAACCTAGCCTTATCAACTTGCCTAAACAACTTAGAAATGCTTAGAAACACTAAAAAAACATGTTTCAATGCTCTTGAAGCCATTAGGAGACCTTTTTGGCAATGTTTCACATTTTTACCAAAAATTGTCAACTCAAGGCCTGAAATGCAAGATTTGATCTCTTAAGCCCAAAATGAGACCAAAAACACTTCACATGACTCAAAAAAACCTAAAACAAGAAAAAAAACCTAAAAAAAGACTTTACAAATATAAAAACATGAAATACCCAAAAATGGGAGTTTGACTCAACTAGGTGCTCCTGCACCATACTCCACCAAAAACAAAGAAGTCATGTGACTCCTTGAGGCAGAAAAGAAGACAGAATGCCAAATTTATGAAAGTCAGCTTCAGGTATCCAAGTGGCTTCTGAGATAGGCTAATCCTTCCACTTTATGAGATGCTCCATGTAGGTATGATTCCTTGTCTTTTTGAGAACTCGGGAGTCTAGAACCTATTCAACATGGGGAAAAGAAAGAGAAGGGAGAGATATATCAGAAAGGGATTGAGAGACATCTACAACTCTTTGAATCTCCTTAAGTGGCTGCCCTTTGAAAGCAATTATATCTGCAACATTAAAAATGGGGGACAAAGAAACATTAGTATGCAAATTAATTTTATAAGCATTAGACCCATACTTAGCCAAGATCTTGCAAGCGCCTATCGTCCTCGTCTGAAGCTTGCTTGGGAATCCCTTTTGTAGCCTTACCTTATTCAAATGAACCATTACATAATCACCTATGGCAAACTGAACATCTCTCTTTGTAGCATCCACTCTTGCCTTGAATTTTTGAGAGGTGTCTTGGAGAGCTTGTCTCACTTGCTCATGAACCTCCTTCATGGAATGAGCCATGTCATATGCTGTCCCACTCTTATGCTGCAAGCTAGTGATATCCCTCAACTCCATTATGTTAGGCCCAATATGGAAAGCTAATGTACTGAGAGGGGAGGGGTGAATCAGTACTTCAAATCCTTTTCTTAACAATATCTTTACTGTTAAGCATAAATTGAATAGTGTAGTAACATAATATAATGCTAAAACAAATAAATAACAATCATACATGATTCACTCCATAACACATATATTTTGGTTACGCAGAAACTCTTGGTTAGAGAGAAAAACTATGGTGGAAATGGTACCCACAACTTCACTACTGCAATAATAAAGGTTGCTTGGTTATAGCTACATGTTTATCTATTTCTGATAGCTTACCCTGTTAGGAGTATCAAGATCTATTAGATCTACCTTGCTAAAGGATTTTACAACACTTAATCTAAATGCTGCACCTGGTTAGAGTCTTTACAATTTATAGACTTGATTAGAGTCTTTTACCCTGTTAAAGGTTTCTCTTACAACTTCAAAATATTACAATAAAATCATTACAAATATCTGCAACTTTACATCTGGAATGTTATAGCAGATTCTATGTGCTCATAATAAGATTACCTTGCTTATAGCATACCTCGGTAACCCATATAGTAACTCGGTAAACCCTTCTGTTTACTCTGTTCTTTGACTGTTCTCTGAAATCCTTCTCGGTGACCTCTGTGTCTTTGTAACAGTCATAAAACTTAGTGCTTTCACATGTCTTGCTTCATATATTTCTATATCTTCCTTTCTGTCATACTACATGTATATGCTTGATCTTAATCCATGTTGTATAAATAGATCTCTTATGTCGGTGATCCATTCATTGCTTCAATCTTACAAACATGTTTTATTGAATGAATAACCATGCAAAATTTTTCATTGGTTAGATGACCTCAAAATCATACACAATCTTTAAGTGTAATTTCCAATGTGATAACGGTTCTATGTTCCTTGATCTTGTAACACATTTCCATATGTATGTCCAGGTTCAATGAATCTGGTAACATGTTTCACTTGATGTATATCAACTTGGTGTGTCATCTTTGCTGCTCGGTAGACATGGAATGATACTCGGTAGACAGCTCGGTGCATACTGGTCTCTGTGACTACTTTCTTCTATAACCGACTGGACTGTGCATACCAACTGAATATTTCGATAGAGATAACCGACTAGAGTATATAGAATAACTTTGAATAGAAAACTAATGGCAACTTGATAAGTAGTAACAATCTCCCCTTTTGACATTAGTTGAGATGTTTGACAAAAACTACTTTCAAAGTTATAACTCAATAATCTATATACTTTGCAAAATTTGACTATACTGACAGTATATACAATAGTCAATGAAATAGTAAATCCAGATATACTTCCCTTATCAATATATTGTACAAAAATCTGATTTTGTATGCTCGGTGATCTGCTCTTTTTCTTTGCTTACTGTTTTGTTCACTGCTCGGTTCACTACTCTTGGATACTCTGCTTACGCTGCTCGGTATACTCCCACTGTATACTACACTCCTTTTGTTTGATACTATACTTTGATGCTTTGAATACTATATCACTCCGCTTTTTTGACAAACATCAAAATTTAGTTACCATTCGGTGGTGGCAACTGGTCAAAAATGGATTTGTACTTTGTCCGTGCTTCAGTGAGAGCGACAGGGAGGGCATCCTTTACACTATCCATTAAAGAATTTTGTGCTTGAATATGAACCAATAATGATATTAAGCCATCTAAAGTGCTTCCCTCTTGTGTAGTAGATAAGTATGTGGCTTAGTTGATCTGTTCTTGGATAGATGAAATATGAGGAAGGAATAATGTCTGAAGTGTCATTATGTCCATCTTGATCTTGTGTTCATCATTTCTTTGGTCCAATTGTTGAGCCATGAGCTGTTGTAACTTTGTATAGAAATTCTGAACTGAATTGGGCTCTGTGGTCAACTTATTTGAGAGATCGATGATCTCTTTCTCAATTGCTTTTGTTTTATTTTTGATGTCTTTAATGAATAAAGAAAATGTACAGAGTTTCTGAAATAAATAATGAATGTGCTTGAGTTGAGGGGTCAACTCAGCAATAAATTTGACAAGTTTAACTTTGCCAATAGTAATAGCTTTCTATACCTCTTCTATCATTTTTGCAGTGAGCTCTTTGTCTTTTAGCTTGCTCAAATATTCAGATGCATCTACTCTAGATGTCTCTATCTTGGTTAGGAGTTCATCCAGTTGAATGTGGATGGCTGCATCTTTGGTTATTGTAGCTTCAGGTAGCATATCTGTTAAGAGTGCTTTCACCTTATGAAGTACTTTATTTTTCTTTTGAATAGCTATTTGCTTCTCTTGTTCAGTCTTTGCTTTGCATAGTTCACTGAAATCAATGAGTGCTTGCCCCTTTAATTTGGATGTATCAACATTGGGAAACACTATTGGTTTTGACAATTCTACTTTGAAACCATGCTTTTTCATCTTCTTTTCTTTACCTTTCATCGATTGAAGTAAGACAATGGCTTGTGAGGCTTAATGAACCTCGGTAGGTTGCTCGGTAGAGGCAAGACTTTGGTTGGTTTCTTTGGCCTCTGTAGTGTCCTTTGGTGTCTCGATACTTGGTGTCTCAGTTGCAACATTTTTAGTGCTAGAAGGATCCTGAGAAGTTTGTTCTTGAGTAGTACCTTCTCCTACTGTAGACTTGTGACCTTCAGTGCCTTGATCCGTATCCTGAGGGGCTTCGGTTGAGACAGGTTGATTGACCAGTGGATAAGGCTGAACTTGTTCCAAGACTGATTCACTGGATACAAGTTTTGCATATGCATTGCCTTCTATCATTTCCTATTCAGGTGCCTCTGTATCCATGACATCTTCATCTATTTGAATGGTGTCAGCAGGGTCTTTCTTGGTAACATCGGGATCTTGCTCGGTGACATCAACTATTTCAACTTTAGCTTGCTCACTGACATCCTTGTTTCTAAAGATTTCCTGCCACTTTTCTTTTGTCTCATTTTCCACTTCAATATACAGCCCATTCATCAGTTTCAAGGCTTTTTGTTTGACAAGGAACTTTTTGTGGTAGGTTGTCAGATGTTCTTTTATTTCAGCTACCGACATGTCAGGAAAGAGATGTACCAAACTTCTTTCTTTGATCTGTTTCTCTGAGTCTTGGGCATATTGCCACCTATTATCAATATGTGCATATAATTCTTTTGGAAGAGAATTAGAGACTTCTAATGGGACCAATCATAATTTCAGAAGTGTGCAGACGACAACTTTTTCTATGTCTCTTTTCATCATCATTTTTGGATTCATACTTAACAAATCTGAATCCTCCAAATCCACCATATTCCTTTAGATTAGTACAAAAATTTTCAACACTATGTACATTTACCTTCTTGCTCTTGACAATCTGAAATTTGCTTGCATCCTCAGATTCAATGTCACTAGACTCTTTTGCCAAAATGAGTCTCTGAGTAGATTTCTTGTAAGTTTTTGTTACCTTGGGAACAGTAACACTCTTTGTTTTCTTACTTAGTGAAGCTGCAGATGCTCTTGTGTTAGGTCACTTTGCTGGAGGAGTTGGTGAGGCCTTTGATGAATCTTGTTTCTTTCTTTTCAACACCTTTCCCTTAGGCAATTCGGTGCTCAGTGTTATAGCTGCCTCTTGGGCTTCAGATTCCTCTTTGGTAATGGCTATAGTGCCTTTGACAGGTGTGGAGGAATAATCTTCTCCGAATTTCTCCGATAACGCCTTTATCATCTTTGTTGCCTTTCTTGTAGCTTTGGGTACTACAATGCTCATTTTTACTTTTTCCTTCACTTCTTCATAGGTTCCATACCTCAGCTCGGTAGCATGTCTTGGCAATATAAGAATTGCATCAATTTGTTGTTGTGTGATGTCAAAATCAATCTCGTAACCCATAGGTGACAAAGATTGAGTTCTTGGTTCCATAGCATTCACAAAACAGTAATCAGTGTCTACTTCAAAACATATGTCATCTTTGTATTTCTCCACTAGCTTGGGTGGAATCCGGTACCTGTTATGCATTTTCTCTTGAAACTTACTAAAGTGATCATCCATAATATCATTAAATTTATCACCTAGCTTCTTAATGAAGTCATTGATTTGATGGGTGATTGGTCGGTGTAGTTCCCAAACAACTTTACCAATTGATGGAAAGAATTTTTCAAAATAGAAAAACATGCATACAAGTAGTGATCCAAACTTTAGTGTATTAGCCGAGTTGTTCTTCTTCGGCTTCCTGATGGTGTTCAGATTCTCAAACAGGTTTTTTAGCAACACCTCACACAGATCAATTTTCATGCCTTTCTTCACAATTTTGTATGCTAAGTCTACTGCTGCATAGGGTACACTATTTTCCCTTGCCGATTGGAAGAAATAGTAACCTATTAGTCTAATGGCAAATTTTATTTCTGCATCAGTGACATTGTTCAATTTCAGTCCTCTGCAATCTGATTCCACTCCGGTTAAACTGATCAATTCCTTCTATGATATCATCTTTTGAGCTCAGGCATGATCATAAATAGGGTAACCCGTAATCAAATGAATGATTTCCTTGGTAATCTTAAACGGTTGCTCTTCTAGCCACATGAAGTCATCATGAACTCTGCTCAGAACAAACTTGACCCACTGGGGTTTGAACACACGGGGATAGGTTAGGGCTTCAGTTAATACCTTGATCTTAATGTGCTCATACTTGCTATCCAATTTTCCATCAGTGCACAATTCATTATAGGTGTCTTTGATTTCAACGTGATCAAGTTCTTCAACATGACATTTGGTGAAGAATCTCACATCCTCGACTAATAACACTCTATCTGGGATGAGTGAAAATGTGGTTTTGTCATCCGGTTCATATGCAACTTTGGGAGTTTAAGAGTATTTTAGTGAGGGCTTTTCAACATTCTTAACAACGATGGGATCTTGGATCTTAGGTGCCATTTGTAGATTTCAGATAAAAACTATCAAAAGATCCTTAGGGTTTGAGGATTTTTAAACGACAGACGCTGACGCTTCACACTTAGTAGATAATAACAACTTGATAAGATTGGTAAACCAGCTTAACAATGCGTTGAGATTGATGTAAATACCTTGAATTTTTCTTTGTAGAAGGTTTGATCGCCTTTGATTTGCTTTGCTCTTCTCTCTCAAAAACTTGGTAAGTGAAAATGACCATGTAAATGCTTTAAGTTCACAATATACCTTGCGGGTTAGGTCAAAAACATTTAATGCACTCGGTTCCACTAAACTTTCTTTCCTTTTTTTTTGCACTTTAACCGGGTAACCAAACTTCCTTCATTTACCGACTTGATAGGTTTCTTGTATAGTGCTCCAAAAGACTTTGATAGAATTTCAAACTTACTACTACATCTTAATTATGCAGATTTTGAATTAAGTACATAATAAAATAGGAACTGTTAAGATTCAACCTTGAGAGAATGCAATCCCTTCATACCTTTGCTGATTAATTTGGAATAGGAGCACCTAACTCGGTAGGTAAGGTGCTTTCTTCATTTGACACAATTTCCTTCTTTTTCCAAATCATCTTTAATTTTTCTTTTATTTCCTCAGTGTCTTTTCTAGGTTGATCTCTGCAATCTCCAACCAAGTGTCCAATTTTGTGACAATGAAAACATGCAATACCAGGATTTCTCCATGATCTTAGGTTGTTCATCCCAAACCTTATAAAGTAGTTGGCACTTATATGTCCATATCTTCCACAACATTCACACCATATCCTTGTATTGTAATCCCATGGTACTGCAAGATATTGTTGGTTAAGATCTCTGTGGGTTCGATAGCTTCCAGTATTTGCTCGGTGTGCATACCACATATAGTTCTTTTGCTTGTACCAACACTTCTTGGTACTATGTCCATATTTATTGCAGTTTTTACAAAACCCTTTGAATTTTGCCTTCTGATAATTGTTAACAGACTTTGTCCTACATTGATTAGATGTGTGACCATATTTATTGCAATTGTAACAATAACTATTGGACTTAGTGACATTCAGTTGCTTACCTTTTCTGATTTGGCACATGTTGGTAGTGTGACCTTTATTTCCACAGTAGTTGCAAATAGGCTTCTTTCTTTTGATGTTCTTCTTGATTCCAGCTTGCTTTGATGATTCTCCTCTCTCGATAGTATGGATTCTCTTCTCGGTAGAGTCTTTTCCTTTGTAACCAAGTCCTACATCTTTGTTGGGTCGTCTTGTGTTCAGTTGCTCATCCAACATCTTTGATGCTTCATAACTCTTCTTCAGTGTTTCTTTGGATTTCATCTCTATTTGAAGTTAATTAGTCAACCTTGATACTTCAAGTCTCAATGCTTGATTCTCATCATCTTTTAGATTTGCTTCATGATGTGCATAACCTAGTTGATCTGACAAGTTTTGTTGAATTCCAGTCATCCTTGTGATTTCATCATTCTTATCAGATACTAAGGCTTCAAGTTATTGTTTCTCTCTTTCTAGATCTCTTAGTTTATCCTTGGCTATCCTCAATGCATCAAGATTTTCAGTCTTCTATGTGCTGAAATGTTCATGTTCTCTTTTCATTGCTTTTAGTTGATCAACCAGTGCTTTGTTCTTTTCTTTCAATACTCCAATCATTTCTTTAGTCTCTTCAGATATACTGTTCTCAGATGATGTCTCAATTTGTTCCACTAACTCTTGAGAGTCCTGCAAATCATCAGATAATCTTCTTCTCACTTTCAGAGATTTTTGCATTTGCCTTTGCATGTCTGCAATCACTTGATTAGCATGATCCAGCTCTTCTTGTAGATACACAATCCTCCAAGATTGTTTATAGCCTTCCATTGATAAGATCTTTCTCTTTAGGTAGTTAAACCCTTTTCCAAGATTGAAGCTCTAATACCAATTGTTAGGCCCAATATGGAAAGCTAATGTACTGAGAGGGGAGGGGTGAATCAGTACTTCAAATCCTTTTCTTAACAATATCTTTACTGTTAAGTATAAACTGAATAGTGCAGTAACATAATATAATGCTAAAACAAATAAATAACAATCATACATGATTCACTCCATAACACATATATTTTGGTTATGCAGAAACTCTTGGTTAGAGAGAAAAACTGCGGTGGGAATGGCACCCACAACTTCACTACTGCAATAATAAAGGTTGCTCGGTTAGAGCTACATGTTTAGCTATTTCTGATAGCTTACCCTGTTAGGAGTATCAAGATCTGTGGATTTTACAACACTTAATGTAAATGCTAGACCTGGTTAGAGGCTTTATAATTTATAGACTTGATTAGAGTCTTTTACCTTGTTAAAGGTTTCTCTTACAACTTCAAAATATTGCAATAAAATCATTACAAATATCTGCAACTTTACATCTAGAATGTTATAGAAAATTCTATGTGCTCAGAATAAGATTACCTTGCTTATAGCATACCTCGGTAACCCATATAGTAACTTGGTAAACCCTTCTGTTTACTCTATTCTTTGACTATTCTCTGAAATCCTTCTCGATGACCTCTGTGTCTTTGTAACAGTCATAACACTTAGTGCTTTCACATGTCTTGCTTCATATATTTCTATATCTTCCTTTCTATCATACTACATGTATATGTCTGATCTTAATCCATGTTGTATAAATAGATCTCTTATGTCGGTGATCCATTCATTGCTTCGATCTTACAAACATGTTTTATCAAATGAATAACCATGCAAAATATTTCATTGGTTAGATGACCTCAAAATCATACACAATCTTTAAGTGCAATTTCCAATGTGATAACGGTTCTATGTTCCTTGATCTTGTAACACATTTCCATATGTATGTCCAGGTTCAATGAATCTAGTAACACGTTTCACTCAGTGTATATCAACTTGGTGTGTCATCTTTGCTGCTTGGTAGACATGGAATGATACTCAGTAGACAGCTCGGTGCATACTGGGCTCTGTGACTACTTTCTTCTATAACCGACTAGACTGTGCATACCGACTGAATATTTTGGTAGAGATAACCGACTAGAGTATATAGAATAACTTTGAACAAAAAACTAATGGCAACTTGATAAGTAGTAACACATTATACCCCTTAAATGCATACCATAAATAGCTTCAAATGGACTTTTACCTATAGATCGGTTAACACTGTCATTGTAGGCATATTCTGCTTGATGAATGAGCTGATCCCAACTTTGCCCATATTCCTTTGTCAAACACCTAAGCATGTTTCCAAGAGACCTGTTCACAACTTTAGTTTGGCCATCAATTTGTGGATGATAAGCTGAACCAAAAGAGAGATTAGTACTCAATCTCTTCCACAATGTTTTCCAGAAATGACCAAGAAACTTCACATCCCTATCTGAAACAATTCTAGTAGGCAAACCATGAATTCTAACAACTTCTTTGGAAAACAAATAGGCAATATGACTTGCATCATGTGTTGTTTTGCAAGGAATGAAGTGAGACATCTTACTGAATCTATCAACTACTACAAAGATGCTATCAAATCCTGCTTGAGTTCTAGGTAGTCCTACTACAAAATCCATGCTTATGCAATCCCAAGGCCTATGTGGAATGGGAAGAGGCTTATATAAACTGGCATTAGAGGAGTTACCTTTTGCTTTCTGGCATACCAAGCACTACTCAACATACCTCCTGATGTCTCTCTGCATCTTAGGCTAGTAATAGAACCTTTGCACTAGTTCTAAGGTCTTGTTGAGACTGAAATGACCACTTAAGCACCCATTGTGCTTCTCTTTATTGAGGTTCTCTCTCAAAGAACCTTGTGGAACACACAACTATCCACCCCTGAACAACAAACCATACTGCAAAGTGAAATCAGCATAGGCACCATGGAAGTTATTCTCAAAATCTTAACAAATTTTATAAGCTTCAACAAAATCATTATCAGTAGGATACATGTCCCTGAAACTATCAATACCAATGCTTTGAACTTGAATCTCATGAATAGTTAACAATCTTCTACTCAAAGCATCCGCTACTTTATTCAACTGACCCTTCTTATGCTTAAGAGTAAAAGTGTAAGCTTGTAAATATTCTACCCATTTAACATGCCTATGATTTAGTTTATCCTGTGAGTTCAAGAAACTGAGTGCCTGATTATCTATGTATACAACAAACTCTTTAGGAAGAAGATAGTGTCTCCATTTCCTAAGTGCTTGTACCAATGCATAAAGTTCTAAATCATAGGATGAGTAATTTTTCTTTGCATCATTTAACTTTTCACTAAAGAATGCTACTGGTCTATTTTCTTGACTTAAAACTGTTGGCATTATGTGAACCGGCATGAGCCTTATGTAAACTGGCATGAAGACATAATGCTATTATATGTTGTCATTGATGTCAATATGAGACATAGTGTGAACCAGCACATGAGATAAGTGAAGAAAGAGGTACTGGCATATGTGTGAATCGGTATATGCCAAAGTGAAGCGGCACATTTGTTCAAAGTGAACCGGCATGCAGTTATGGGAATCAACACATGGAAGCACTGTATGACTACTGGTTGGTAAGGCAGCTTCCACTTCGGGGTTTCTGGTTGGAGTATCTCAAGTCTGTGTGACTCAATTGGCGATCTTTGTGTGATGAGTTAGCAGTATGATGGAGGACAGATCGTGTTGCCACATAAGCTCTGTGCGCGGGAAGGATCTTGCATGAAGAAGACTATTCCTATCTACCTCGAGAATGTGTGAAGTCTGTCAAATAGTGATAACGCATGATGGGTTATCAACTGCCATGAAAACGGTGGATAATGGACGATGGAGAATGTCTTGAGTTTGACTCAAGACTGGCGCATTTAATGCAGTATGTTTCAATGGTCAGGATCGAACCATTTGAATTTCTCAACCTAACAAGTTTAGGGTTTTAGGTTTTTGCTACCGACCTGTATGTTCCCTATAAGGTCGATGTTAGGTTTCTGTCTGAAGTTGTTGGCAAAAGTTGTGAGTGTGCATACAACGAAAGTGATACAAGATTCTTGCCAGACCATAGGAGAGAAGAGATACCTACAAAGTGAATGTCTAGAAGGAAAAGAGGAGCCTAAACGGATCTGTATTAGTATTAAGTGCTGTTAATAGATCATTGTAATACCTGTTGATCTCTAACCACTTCAACAGTTGTAAAATCCCCTAACAGGGTAGCCTTAACTGGCTTGATTCAAAATCCCTTAAATTGGGTGGTCTTAACCTTCTTGTTGTAAATCCCTTAACTGGGTAACTCAAAGCTAATGAGTTCTTAGAAGCTAGAGAAGCTTAGGAGATCCTTTCAGCTATTGAGTTCTTAAAATCCTCTAACAAGGTGACCCTACCAGGTTTAACCCTTAACCAGGTGATCCCTAACAGGATTGGTTCCTACTAGAACCTATTGTAATGTTCTTAACCGGACAAGGCTCCTAACAGAGCAGACTTCTAAAGAGTTCAAAAAGCAACTTGTGGGTATTCATCCCCACCGTGGTTTTTCCCAGTTGGGTTTCCACGTGAAAAATATGTGTGTCATGTGAAATACTTTTGTCTTGTGATGCTTTGTTTTATCTGTTATGCACATGAAGGTTCTATGTTCTATGCCTGTCTATAAAACATATTGAACTCACTATTGTGGAGATATGATGGTTAAGTCAACTAGTTCATGCATGTGAATATTATGATAATGTGGTATTGATCTAAGAAAAAAGCCTAGTGAGTGACCGGTTCATGACTGACTGAGCTATACTAGATGTTACTGGTTGCACTCTATTTTACCAGTATCTCTGCTTATCAGTCATTGTGAGTGCTTGTTGTCAAACCGGTTTTGGACTGTATTTGTGTCTATACTGATTTACCCCCCCCCCCTCTTAGTACCGGTTTGGTACTAGTGGTTCATCATTGAGTTATCAATTGGTATCAGAGCACTCCAAGTCCTCTAAGTTGTAAGCTTAACAACTTGAGGAAAAGATCCTAGCCAAATGATGAAGAGGGAAGGTCCAAAGTTCAACAGGGAAAACTTTGGTATATGGAAAGACAGGATGAAGATATTCATCAAAAGCACGGGTGTTCAACACTGGAGTTATGTTGAAAATATATATGTTTTTCCTACCGGTACTCTCACCGATGACCAAAATAGAGAGATACAAGAAAATGGGCAAGTCATGGAAGCCCTCATCAGTAGTCTATCTGACATTGAGTTTATTGATGTTCAGGACAAGGCAAATCCCAAAGAAGTATGGGATACTCTTGAAAATATCTATGGTGGTGATGAGCATGTAAAACAGGCTAAGGAAGAGAGCTTGAGAGGAAAGTTTGAAGACATAAGAATGGTTGAAGTAGAGACCATTCAGCAGTATGGAATAAGAATCAAAATAGTTGTTGGAGAAATAAAGAGTGTAGGTGGCAAAATAGAAGATTCCACTGTGGTAAGTAAAGTCCTGAGATCCCTATTGCCGGTCTATGCAATAAGGGTTGCTGCTATTCAGGAGCTGAGATCAATAGACAAGTCTAAGGCATCCTTGGACTCCATCATAGCCAAGTTGACAACCTATTTGCTGAATAGCTTTGATGGTAGTGTTCAAAAGTTAGAATCAACTTTTAAAGATTCTGCTATACCATCCAGAAAAGGAAAAGAGGCTAGCACTAGTGGGGAACCTAGTCAGAACAGAGAAATGAAGGATGAAGAGTTTCTGATGGAATTTGAAGCTCTTCTAGCCAGGAGATTCCCAAAAGGAACTGGTAAATACAAAGGTAAGCTACCTTTGAAATGTTTCTCCTGCAACCGGATAGGACATATTGCTATGAATTGTCCTAATAGTGACAACAAGGACAAATCGGAAAGGTTCAAGAAATTCAAAGGAGGAAACTAGAGAAATTGTTTTGTGGTACTTGATGAATGTGTCACAGATGAGGAATCAGAAGATGAAGAGAATGAAGACATTGTGTTCATTGTTGTAAAGGAAGATGTGACAGACAAGAAGGCTCTTGTCTCCTGGTTTGATGATTCCAATGAGTGGATCATTGACAGTGGCTGCTCTCACCATATGACTGGTGACCGGAGCAAGTTTCTATCATTAGAAGAGTATGATGGTGGTGTGGTTCACTTTGGCAATGATGCACCATGCATGGTCAAAGGCAGAGGGTCCATCTCCTTGAGTGGAAAGAGTAGTGCTGACAATGTGTATTGGGTTGATGGTCTCAGACACAACCTTTTGAGTGTTGTCCAGTTAAATGACAGTGGAATCACTCTGCAATTCAAGAATGGAGTTTGCAAAATCAAAGGTAAAGATGGTAAATTGGTAGCCACCGACATGCAGACTAAAGGTAACCTATTTCATCTAAATGCTAATATAAGTACATGTCTTATGGCTAAGCTTGATGATAGCTAGATATGGCATATTAGATTCTGCCATGTGAACTTTGACAACATTGTGAAGGCTAGTAAGATCAAGGCAGTTAGAGGGTTGCCGGTGCTAAGCAAACCAGATAATACCTTGTGTAGAGAATGTAAATTGGGGAAAATGTCTTCCTCAACTTTTAAAGGTAAATCTTTCACTGCTGACAACTTGCTTGATCTTGTGCATACTGATTTATGTGGTCCTATGAAAACTAGAAGTGTGCAGGGTGATAGGTACTTCATGATTCTCACTGATGACTGCTCAAGAATGATGTGGGTCACATTCTTGAAAGACAAGTCTAAAGTTTTTGGGAAATGCAAAGCTTTCAGAGCATTAGTGGAAAAGGAAAGCAGTAAAAGGATCAAGTGTCTCAAAACTGATCAAGGAAGGGAATTCACTTCCAGTGAATTCAACAAGTACTGTGAAGAATTTGGCATCAAGAGACAGCTGTCTGCCCCCTGGACTCCATAGCAGAATTGCCTAGTAGAGAGGAATAACCAGACTGTGGTTGAAGCAGCTAGAACTATGTTGATCCAAGGAAAGGTTGCTCACACCTTTTGGAGAGAAGTGGTGAGCACCGCAGTTTACACTATGAACCGGGTACTCATCAAAAAGGGCAAGGACAAAACTCCTTATGATTATTGGACCGGTAAGACCCCTGTGGTAAACTATTTTAAGGTCTTTGGTAGCAAATGTTACATCAAGAGGAGTGAACATCAGGGCAAATTTGAAGCTAAATGTGATGAAGGAATATTTCTAGGATATTCCACCAAGAGTAAAGATTTGAAGTGCTACAACAATAGGACTCAAAGAATTATGGAATGCATCAATGTAAGAGTTGATGTATCCTCTGAGAAGACTGAGAAAACCGATAGTGAGCAAGTTGTAAATGAATTGGTTGCAACCTTCTGGGAACCAGTTGTCAGTCAACTAAGCACCAGTAACAGTGTTCCTGAACCGGTGAATGTTGATACTGATGAAGATAAGGGTGAAGAAGAAAAGAAAGAAGAACCACTTAAGACCATTCCTCAGTATGTCAAGTTGAATCATGATCTCAAGAAGATCATAGGTGATAAGGATGCAGGAATCCTTACAAGAAGAAAGATCAGAGAAAACTTATGTATGATCTCTGAATTTGAGCCTAGATCATTCAAAGAGGCTCATAATGATGAAGATTGGATCAAGGCAATGGGAGAAGAACTTGACCAGATAGAGAAAAATGGTACATGGTCCTTGGTACCCAGACCAGAGCATAAAAATGTCATTGGCACCAAATGGGTGTTCAGAAATAAGTTGAATGAGGATGGCACAGTGATTAGGAATAAAGCCAAACTGGTATGCAAAGGATATGCTCAAGAAGAAGGTGAAGACTATGGGGAAACCTTTGCTCCTATAGCCAGATTGGAAGGAGTTCATATGCTTCTTGCATATGCAGCTTTTAAGAGATTCAAGGTATATCAAATGGATGTAAAATCTGCATTCCTAAATGGTGTACTTGAAGAGGAGGTATATATTGAGCAACCAGATGGGTTTACCCTATCTAAAGATAGTGACATGGTATGTAGGCTACACAAAGCATTATATGGTCTAAAGAAAGCACCTAGGGCATGGTATGAGTGCCTACATTCCCATCTTGTGAAGATTGGATTTGAGAGAACAAGTGAAGATAGCAATATCTACTTGAAGTCTGAAGAAGATCAGATCCTGATCTGTGAAGTTTTTGTTGATGACATCATCTTTGGTGGAGATGACAAGATGAGTCATGAGTTTGCTGATGAGATGAAGAAAGAGTTTGAAATGTCACTCATAGGGTAGATTAAGTTCTTCATTGGACTACAGATCCAGCAGATGAAAGATGGAATCTTCATCACTCAGTCCAAATATGTCAAAGAGGTGTTGAAGACTTTTGGCATGGAAGATAGCAAACCGGTTGGTACACCAATGGTGACTGGTTGCAAATTGACAAAGGAGGATGATTCGGCATTGGTTGATGAGAAGGAATACCGATCAATGATTGGTAAGTTGCATTATGTAGTGCATAGCAGATCGGATATTGCACATGTAGTTGGCCTCACTACAAGGTTCCAAAAGAGTCAAAGAGAATCTCACTTGAGTGCAGTCAAGCGGATTCTTAGGTATCTGAAGGGAACAATTAACTATGGATTGTGGTACCCATACAACAATAATTTCAATCTGAAAGTATTCACAGATGCTGATTGGGCTGGTAATGTGGATGACCAGAAGAGCACAACCGGTGGTGCATTCTTTCTCGGTGGTAGATTGGTCTCATGGATGAGTAAAAAGCAGAGTTGTATCTCTCAGTCTATAGTGGAAGCGGAGTATGTTACAGCTTTCATGAACTACACTTAGACAATCTGGATGAAGCATGTACTGGAAGGCTTCAAGATCCCTGTCTCTGAACCGGTAAGTATATTCTATGATAACACAAGTGCTATCAATAGATCAAAGAATCCGGTTTTACATTCTAGAACCAAGCATTTTCATCTTAATATCATTTCTTGAGGGAAAAGGTTCAAAATAAAGAGATTGCACTAGAACATGTGTCCAGTAAGGAGCAGTTAGCAGACATATTCACAAAGCCTCTCCCAAAGACAACATTTGTGCATTTGAGAGGTGAATTAGGGGTATTGCCCCTTTAGGAGGTGAACTAAAAGTGGTTGTTCCACATCAGTCAGGTACTGGATAGACAAATCTCTGGTTGATTGGTGTGTTTAAGGATGCTACTCCTCAGGGGGAGCAGCATGAGGAAATAGTGACAATTGTACCTCCACTTTGGCATTGTTGTCAAAGGGGGAGAAGAAGTGAAGCAAAAAGATATTTGCAGCAAATGGGGAGAAGATGTGAAGCAGAGAAATATCTTTTGTATATTGCCATCATTGCCAAAGGGGGAGATTGTTGGCATTATGTGAACCGGCATGAGCCTTATGTAAACTGGCATGAAGACATAATGATATTGTATGTTGTCATTGATGTCAATATGAGACATAGTGTGAACCGGCACATGAGATAAGTGAAGAAAGAGGTACCAGCATATGTGTGAACTGGTATATGCCAAAGTGAAGCGACACATTTGTTCAAAGTGAACCGGCATGTAGTTATGAAAATCGACACATGGAAGCATTGTATGACTACCGGTTTGTAAGGCAAATTCCACTTCGGGGTTTCTGGTTGGAGTATCTCAAGTCTGTGTGACTCAATTGGTGATCTTTGTGTGATGAGATAGTAGTATGATGGAGGACAGATCATGTTGCCACATAAGCTCTGTGTGTGTGAAGGATCTTGCATGAAGAAGACTATTCCTATCTACCTCGAGAATGTGCGAAGTCTGTCAAATAGTGATAATGCGTGATGGGTTATCAGCCACCATGAAAACGGTGGATAATGGACGATGGAGAATGTCTTGAGTTTGACTCAAGACTGGTGCATTTAATGCAGTATGTTTCAATGGTCAGGATCGAACCGTTTGAATTGCTCAACCTAACAAGTTTAGGGTTTTAGGTTTTTGCTACCAACTTGTATGTTCCCTATAAGGTCGATGTTAGGTTTCTGTCTGAAGTTGTTGGCAAAAGTTGTGAGTGTGTATACAATGAAAGTGATACAAGATTCTTACCAGACCATAGGAGAGAAGAGATATTTGCAAAGTGAATGTGCAGAAGGAAAAGAGGAGCCTAAACGGATCTGTATTAGTATTAAGTGCTGTTAACAGATCATTGTAATACTTGTTGATCTCTAACCACTTCAATAGTTGTAAAATCCCCTAACAGGGTAGCCTTAACTGGCTTGATTCAAAATCCCTTAAATCGGGTGGTCTTAACCAGCTTGCTGTAAATCCCTTAACTGGGTAACTTGAAGCTAATGAGTTCTGAGAAGCTAGAGAATCTTAGGAGATCCTTTCAGCTATTGAGTTCTTAAAATCCTCTAACAAGGTGACCCTACCGGGTGATCCCTAATAGGATCGGTTCCTACCAAAACCTATTGTAATGTTCTTAACCGGACAAGGCTCCTAACAGAGTAGACTTCTAAAGAGTTCAAAAAGCAGCTTGTGGGTATTCATCCCCACCGTGGTTTTTCCCAGTTGGGTTTCCACGTGAAAAATATGTGTGTCATGTGAAATGCTTTTGTCTTGTGATGCTTTGTTTTATCTGTTATGCACATGAAGGTTCTATGTTCTATGCCTGTCTATAAAACATATTGAACTCACTATTGTGAAGATTTGATGGTTAAGTCAACTAGTTCATGCATGTGAATATTATGATAATGTGTTATTGAGCTAAGAGAAAAGCTTAGTGAGTGACCGGTTCATGACTGACTGAGCTATACTAGATGTTACCGGTTGCATTCTCTTTTACTAGTATCTTTGTTTATCAGTCATTGTGAGTGTTTGCTATCAAACTGGTTTTGGACTGTATTTGTGTCTGTACTGATTCACCCTCCCCCTCTCTGTACCTGTTTGGTACTAGTGGTTCATCATTAAGTTATCAAAAACCACTCCTACAACAATATTACTAGCATCACATTCAATAGTAAAAAGCTTATCAAAACTAGGAAAAAGGAGCACTAGTTGAGTAGCTACTTTAGTTTTCAGTAATTCAAACCCCTTATTTGCTGTACTTGTCCATTGAAACTTTACATTGACACCCCCTTTGATGGTGTCCAGCATTGGAGCACAAATCTCACTGAATCCCCTGATGAATTTCCTGTAAAACTGAGCCAAACCATGGAAGCTTCTGACATCACTGTTTGTCTTAGGAGTTGGCCAACTGGTTATTGCTACAACTTTTGAGTGATCCATTTTCAGATTGCCTCTTGATACAACAAAACCAAGATAGACCAATTCTTTCTTCATAAAATCACATTTCTCAAGATTAATGGTTAGCTGTTCATTAGATAACTATTTCAAAACATTAGCTAAATGCTATAAGTGCTCTTCCTTAGTCTTTCTAAAAATAAGAATATCATCTAAATATACTACAACAAATTTGCCAATTAAATAATGTACAACTTCATTCATGAGCCTCATGAATGTGCTGGGAGCATTAGAGAGTCCAAAAGGCATGACTAGCCACTTATAGAGTCCCTCATTTGTTTTGAAAGCTGTCTTCCACTCATCCCCCTCTTTGATCCTTATCTGATGGTAGCCACTCTTTGAATCAATCTTACTGAAATACTGTGCACCCCCCAAACAATCCACCAAATCCTCTATCCTAGGTATGGGAAATCTGTATTTGATGGTGATTTTGTTTATAGCTCTGGAATCTGTACAAAGTCTCCATGTTCCACCCTTCTTAGGTGCCAACACTATAGGTATTGCATAAGGAGTAATGCTTTTCCTAATCAGCCCTTGGTCTAAGAGTTCTTGTATTTGTCTTGCTACCTCTTTGTTTTGGTCAAGGGTCATCTTGTAGGCTGCCTTATTGGGCAAAGAGGCTCTAGGAATGAAGTCAATTTGATGGCTAATGGCTCTAGGAGGTGGTAAGGATGCAGGTGTACCATCACTGACTATTTTTTTGAAGTCATCAAGGATTTGCTGCACTTCATATGGTATCTCAACTTTCTTTTCTACCTTTTCCTCTTTAGGCTTCACTATGAGTGCAAATCCTACTCCTTCACCTTCTTCTAGAGTTTTTATGAACTCTTTTTCATTCACTAACAAGATGTTAGGTACCTTATTTCTGCTCTCTCCTTCTTCAATGAGGGATTGAATCTGATAGCTTACTCCATCTTTCTAAAAAGAATAGGAGTTTCTTTCCCCATCATGCTGTGCTTTTTGGTCAAACTGCCATGGTCTACCCAACAGCAAGTGACAAGCATCCATAGGAAGGATGTCACATAGGATCCTATCTACATATCCCCCAATATGGAAATATACCCAAGCTTGCTCATTTACCAACACATGTTGTCCCTTATTCAACCAGGTGACTTTGTATGGCTCCTTGTGTTGTATCCTAGGTAGTTTCAGTTTGCTTACTGCTTCTTCTGATATGATGTTATTTGTGGATCCTGAATCTATGATCACCTTACACACCTTTCCCATGATTTTACACTTAATCCTGAACAATACTCTTCTCTGTGAGGCCTCTACACTATGTGGCTTCTTCATTAACACTCTCTTGATCATCAAACTCTCACCATCTTCTGAAGCTAGGTGGTTCATAGCTGAAGTTTTGGTATTACCTCCATCTTCTTGAACATAGTTTACTCTCTTTTCACCTCCATAGGATGAACTAGGCTTCTTTGGGCATCTATAGGAAGGGTGGCCCAACTTTTGGTAGTTATAGCACTTCATGGTTGAGAAGTAGGACCCTTTCCCTGGTTCGTTAGATCTACCCCTACTCGGGTTGCTTGATCCCCTACCCCTATAGTTGGGTTTGCTCTAAGAATCCCTACTTTTATCAATAATCTTAGACTCTCCTTGGGACCGTTGATCTATGTTTCTTCCCCCAAAACTACCTCCATGGCCTCTATGATCTCTTCCCCTACCTCTTCCTTTATTTTTTTGTTCTTGCTTTCTTCTACCTTTCTCTTCCACCTTAAGTGCCAATTGATAGCACTTGTGTACGGTTTGTAGGAACAACAAGCTCATCTCTTCCTAGATGTTTCACCTTAACCCATTCAAGTACCTTCCCACTTTGATACTTTCATCCTCCACCACTCTGGATCTCATGCACTGTTTCTGAAACTCTTCAGTGTAGCTACTGACATCTAGGTCTTTTTGTCTCAAGTTTTGTCTTTTCTTGTGAAGTTGTATCTCATAGTCTTTAGGAAGGTAGGTCTCTTTGATTTTGGCTACCACTGCCTTCCAGGTGGCTAGTGGTTGCTTGCCTACTTTCACCCTTTCCTCTTAGATGAAATTCCACGATGTTAAGGCTGCCCCTCTCAGCCTTGATTTTGCCACCATGAACTTTTGTGCTTTAGTCACTCCATCACACTCAAAATGGTTTTCTAACCCTTCAAGCCACTCTATTAGAGCATCTAGATCCATCTTCCCATTGAAAAGAGCCACTACCACTCATAGATCTCAAGGCTTTCAAGAATGGTTCTTGCTCAATGACAGGGTCGGGCATGGGGACTTCATCCTCTATTGCCATCATTTTACCCTGATCTCCAACCTTATCATGGACTTCTTTAGTTTTGACTTCTAATTCACCTAGTTTCATTGCTAGTTGATCTAATCTTTCTCTGAGTGCCCTCTTTTCCTCTTCTTGGTCCTCTACCTTCTTAGCCAATTCTGCATTGGTCACCATATTTTCCTAATGTGTCTTTCCCTTGAATCTTTTGTTGGCTCTGATACCACTATGATAGGGAGCTTGATAGGGAAGTACTCACAAGGTTAATTTGTTCAAAAAGGATCAATTTGTTTCCAAAGACTTACAAATTCTATTGAACATGATAACTCAATCTACCTGATTGTCATGATGCCAAATACTCCATGGTTTTCTTGCCTAGCAAACTCCCTTACTGGTGATGAATCTCTCCCATGCACAAAACTACTCAAAATGCTTAACCCTTCCAACTACACTTGCTCATGCTTGACTCTTGGGGCCTTCAACCTTCAGTTACAATGTTTACTAGGGGTCTTCCACATAGAAATGTAGGGGCAGTAAGGTCTTGTACACCTTTGGATGCTCATAACCTTGTTTGAGGACTATGACCCTTAACTTGCTCAAATTCACTAACAAAGCTCAACTACCCCAAATGAAGCTGCACACTGTCTTGGAGTCCCAGATTACACTTGGTGGATTTCTTGGAATGTTTTCATTATGTTTCCTAAGCCTCCAAGTTTTGTTTTCCCATCGGGTTCTTGCATTTACAAAAACTGCCAATTTTGTGTGTTATGCAGCAGGGCTACTAGCCCGTGGAGGCCTAATTGGCCCTTTTTTGCTCCCACTGGTCAATGATGGCCTTTTTAACCACAAAGAAAGTTTGGGATTATTTTTTAGGGGTGAATGCTCAAGGATTTTTGAGGTTTAGCCCTCTGTTAGTGTAGTTTTCAGACTGTCCACTTTTTATGGCATAAATTGAGGGTTTTGTAGGGTTTTGAGTGCTTCCACCATAGTTACACTCCTTCAAGCTTGTTTCAAAATCCCTGGCTGCTTGGATACTTCTACCACACTATGTTGAAGATTTCCCTACCCTTTTTGGATAGGCATTATGCCAAACACTTGGCAAACACGAAGGAAAATAGTCATTGCCACTGTCTTTTCACTGTCTTTTGACAGTCAACTGTTGTCTTCACTTTAAAACCTACACAAGGGAGTATTTGTATAGAGAGAATAACTCAAAGAGGTCTGAGAATAATTTAAATAACTCCTATTACATTTCTCTTAGTGTTCCAAGGTGTGGATAATGCTTTGAAGCATTCCATTTAGCAAAATGACAACAAATTTCACAAAATAGTGAACTCATTGTTTTGTCTACAAAATGAGAATGATTACAAGGTGTAAGCTATTCTAATATATCAAGATGGTGTTTCAAATCCTTGGTCACATGTCTAGACCTCTGCCTCAATGATTTATCCATTCCAAATTACCTTTGGATGACAATCTTGAGTTTTAATCATGAACTAGTCTAGTTGCTCCAACTTTCCTAGTTCACACTCAAATGCATCTTCAAACCATTCTTTTGGCACAAAAGGAGAGAAATGTACACTATATACACATGGTTCAACTTGGAAGAATCCATTGGAGGGACCCCAGACCTGGATCAACCAAGTTGACACATTTTACAACTCCAAACCCTTGGCAGGGTAGTAGATTCCCAGTTATGAAATAATTTTACACAAACCAATTTCCAAAGTAAAACAGTACAAAAATCACTTGGAAGGAATTAGATGGCCAATATACACACTTACAGAAGGTACAGTATGGATACAAATGCTACAGTACGGACTGCCCTTCAAAAGGAACAAAAAACAGTCATAAAAGCCAAAAAAAACTTGTTTTCTATTGAGTTACTCTTGCAAATCCAATCACCAACCCTTTCCAAGGAAAAGGGAGGCCTTATATAGTTTCTCCAGTTGGTTTTCATGCCCTTGTATGGACAAGAGGTTACAAGAATTACATTTTCCAAGAAAATGACAATTTGACAACTTTCTTAAGCCAAATGGCAACTTTTCTTGCTCACAAAGGCATTTTTTACAACCTAGCTTTATCAACTTGCCTAAACAACTTAGACATTCTTAGAAACACTAAAAAAACTTGTTTCAATTCTCTTGAAGCCATTAGGAGACCTTTTTGGCATTTTTTCACATTTTTGCCAAAAATTGTCAACTCAAGGCTTGAAATGCAAGATTTGATCTCTTAAGCCCAAAATCAGACCAAAACCTCTTCACATGACTCAAAACAACCTAACACAAGACTTTACAAACATAAAAACATGAAATACCCAAAAATGGGAGTTTGACTCAACTAGGTGCTCTTGCACCAGGCAATGAGCAAGCTCAAATTGAAAAGGATACCTCACAACAATCCTTATAGAGTCACTTGGTTGAAAAAAGGTCAACATGTTCTTATTAATGAGCAAGCATGGGTGGATTTTACCATTGGAAGGTATAAGGGCAAGGTGTTATGTGATGTTTTACCCATGGATGCATGCCATCTTATATTAGGAATACCATGGCAATTTGATAGACAAGCTATCCATGATGGAGCCAAGAATGCATACTCATTTAAGAAATATGGAGTTACATTCAAGATTCAGTGTATCCTCAAGGAAGGTGAGAAAAGGGCAGCAGGTCCTAATGTTCTTTTGGTGAGTGAAAAACCATTCTTAAAGACACTTGAGGAAGGTGAAGGTATAGGGTTTGCACTTGTGATGAAGCCCAAAGAAGAAGACAAGAAAGAGCAACAAGATTTGCCATTAGAGGTGAAAGATTTGTTGAAGAAATTCAAAGGCATAGTAAGTGAAGGATAGCCAACCACCTTACCTCCTAAAAGAACCATAAGCCATCAAATAGACTTCATTCCTAGAGCATCCTTGCCTAATAAGGTAGCCTATAAAATGACTCCTCAACAAAACGTTGAAATTGCCAAGAAAATCCAAGAGCTCTTAGACCGAGGCCTAATTAGGAAGAGTATTAGCCCTTGTGCTGTCCCTACCATGTTGGCACCAAAAAAAGGTGGTACTTGGAGGTTGTGTACTGATTCTAGAGCCATAAATTGGATCACCATCAGATATAGGTTCCCTATTCATAGAATAGAAGACCTAATGGATTGTTTAGGGGAAGACAAGTACTTTACCAAGATTGACCTTAAGAGTGGCTATCATCAAATTAGGATTAAGGAGGGTGGTGAATGGAAAATTGCATTCAAGACTACAAAGGGTCTTTATGAGTGGCTTGTAATGCCATTTGGCTTATCCAATGCTCAAAGCACCTTCATGAGACTCATGAATGAGGTGATGAAGGACTTGTATGCTTTAGTGCAGGTATTGAGGAAGTGGAGACACTATCTCTTCCCTAAAGAATTTGTGGTCTATATGGACAACCAAGCATTGAGTGTCCTAAACTGACAAGATAAACTTAGTCATAAACACATGAAACAGGTGGAGTATATGCAGGCCTATACATTCACCATTAAGCACAAGAAAGGGCAGTTAAACCGGGTAGCTGATGCATTAAGTAGAAGACTTTTGACAGTCCAAGAAATACAATTGAGAAGCATAGGTGTGGACAGTTTTAGAGACTTGCACCTGAAGGATGAAGACTTCTCAAGTGCCTACAAGGTGTGTAAGGAGTACCAAAATCACTTCCATAGTGAGTATTTTGATTTTACCTTGCAAAATGGACTATTGTTCAAAGGTGGGCAGCTTTGTGTGCCTAGAGGCTCAATGAGAGAAAACCTTATTCAAGAGAAGCATAATGGCAGCCTTAGTGGACATTTTGGAGTCAATAAGACTCAAGAGTTGGTTCAAAGATACTATTATTGGCCAAAGATGAATCAAGATGTGGAGAAATATTTGGAGACTTGCATAGTTTGCCAAAAGGCCAAGGGTAGTTCAACAAATGCCGGTTTATACCAACCTCTTCCCATACCAAATAGACCTTGGGAATACATTAGCATGGACTTTGTAGTAGGTTTACCAAGGACAAAACAACGATATAACATTTATGTCATTGTGGACAGATTTAGCAAAATGGTTCATTTTGTGCCTTGCAAGACTACTCATGATGCATGCCAAATTGCTCAATTGTTCTTCAAAGAGGTAGTGAGGATACATGGTTTACCCATGAGCATTGTTTCAGATAGGGACTCAAAGTTCATGAGTCATTTTTGGAAGACACTATGGCAAAAGCTTGGCACCAACCTCTCTTTTGGATCAGCCTACCATCCTCAAACAAATGGGCAAATTGAAGTGGTGAATAGGAGCTTAGGAAACTTGTTAAGGTGCCTTACTAAGGAATATGGTCAAACATGGGATCAAGTACTCTCACAAGGTGAATATGCATACAATGGCACCATAAATAGGACTATCGGCAAGAGCCCTTTTGAAGTGGTCTATGGTGTGCATCCAAGAGGTATTTTGGAGTTGAGAGTCTTAGGAAGTGCAACAGCAAGAAGTGGATATGCAGAGGACTTTTCTCAATCAATGAAGGAAGTCCATGTTTCAGTTAGACAAGCATTCATAGAGAACACAAGCAAGCTCAAGAAAAAAGTTGATGAAAAGAGGAAGAACCTCCAATTTCAAGTAGCAGATCTTGTCATGGTACACTTGAACAAAGCAAGGCTACAACAAGGAGTGCCAAACAAGTTACAAATGAGGAGGATAGGTCCATGTGCCATTCTATCCAAGTATGGAGAAAATGCATACAAGGTGGATCTACCTAGTGACATAGGCTTGTCACCGGTTTTTAATATAGCAGACTTAGTTGCATACAAGGGACCAGTGCAAGGTTCATATTGCAGCCACTCAGAGGTTTTAGTTGATGTAAACAACCTTCAGTTACTAGCCAAACCAAATCCAAAGGCCGAGAAGGTGTTGAGTTCAAGGATCGCCAAGAAGACAAGGCATCAAGTCTATTGGGAGCACCTAATCAAATAGTAGGGTATGGATGATGCTGAAGCTACATGGGTGATGGAGATAGAGTTTAAGAAGCTTGGGATTGATCAGAATCTGATTCCCAAAGAGGTGCCATGATCTACTTTTGTTTGGGAGAATGGTGCAGGAGTACCTAGGACTTAGGCAATTTAGTTTTTACAATTTTGGCTTGTACTGACCCTAGACAAGTCAGTGATGAATAAGGACTCTAGGAGGGTCCAAGAGTTAGCATTTTGTGTCAATGCAGACCTAGGTTGTGTTCATTCTACTTATGTTTGCATTTTTGTGTAAATAGTGAGTTTGAGTAGCCAATTGACCTTTTTGATGGTCAAAAGTGTCAAAAATTGGCATGAGAATTAGGGGGGGTTAAAGAGGTCTTAGAAATGTTTGAAAGTTATTTATGATGCTTTGTAATAGGTCTTATAAGTTGGAGAGTCCAAAAGTGCAAAAGTTGCAAAGTTGCAAAAAGTTGTCATGACAACTTTTGAAAGTTGTCATGACAACTTTTGTCCTGAATTGGTTAGCGTTAGAGTTAGGGATTGTTTAATGCCCTAGGAGGAATCTACACATGGGAAACCTATATATACCCTCTCTTTCATGTTTAACAAGGTTGGAGAAGTGTGTGATGTAAGTTCAACAACCGAAACTACTCATTTTCAGTCTTGTTGGCAGTATTTTGGCTTGATTTTACTCATTTGGCAACTGAATATGGATTGAACCCATGGATCTAGCAATGGATTGAGTTAATCCTATGTTTTATTGAGTTGTTGTTGCATTTTAGAGTCTTGTAAATGTTGGTATTTTGGTATGGTTTTGTCATTGATGTCAACACCTACTAAAACACTAGCACTTTGGAGATCCAACAACATTCACCGGCAAGCAAGTAACTATTGCACAGTTACTGGTATATAGTTCACCAGTAGGATATAATGATCATCGACAATCAAAATTATATAGAAGACACTTGGTAATGTCAAATACATCATTTGGACATCTTGTCCTGGAGTTTTGTTCATTGGTATATTCATATTTGCATATTTGCTTTTACTGACAATAGGTCTAGGGTTACACTGACAGGTTTATCTTTTCTAGATCAGCATGGCACGCTATGGAGATTATTAATTATTGTTATAAATACATTAAGCCGACATGTTTAATTGGTTATTGCATCGGATATTATATTGTTTGTAAAATGTTTTTATTGTAATATCTTGTAGAGTCGACCTACTAAAATTGGTCTTAGGTTATGGTATAAATGTAAGATCTTATTTGTAAGATCAAATGTGGAATGCAAAAAAGAATTGTGTGAAGGTATATGCAAGATTAAGCAGAGCTATACACGAAGACATCATTTGAAGGTGAAGCTAGGTTTTTGTGGAAGCATATCAACATTACACCAGCATGGAATCCATCATATGAAGATGCTATTCTATGCAGTACATTCTCATTGGATTTAACCATCCAACTGTAGTTAGTGTGACTCCCATTTTGTGATTGAGCAGTGAGCTCTAGGCTGTTGGCCTTTCTGCATGTGCAGACCCCATTTATGTACACTTACTATTTGCAGTAGTATCATCTGATTGTGGGTAAGGTTTCCCACTATGGTTTTTCCCCTTACAGGGTTTCCACATACAAATATTGGTGTTATGTGTTGTGGATGACTTTGTGTTTATGTTTCATGCATTAATATTTACCGGTATAGCAATTAATTGTTAAAACTATCTATCAACATACTTAACTGGTTTACTGGTATTAAGCATTAAGTTGGTTAAGTTGTTTTTGGTTTGAATTTAGTTGACAACTGATTCCCCCGCCCCTCTCAGTTGTCTCTGGGACCTAACAATTGGTATTAGAGCTTAGTCCTCTTTTGCAGAAGTTTAACAACTTGAGGAGATCCAATGTCTACTAATTATTTCAGGAAGGACAATCCTAAACTTGATGGAACCAACTATGGCATATGGAAGATCAAAATGGATACACATTTGAATTGCGTTGGTAAAGACATCTGGGAAGTTACAAAGAAGGGTTATACTGCTGCTGTACCTAGTCAGCCCAGTCCAACTACCTTGACTAAAGATGAGGAAAATGATTGCAAAGCAAGAGAAACACTTTTGAGCGCATTATCAGATCAACAAATCATGGGATTATTAGATAGGTCTATTGCTAAAGCTATTTGGACTCATTTGGAAACACTGAATGAAGGAGATTCCACAATCAAAATTGCAAAACTTGAAAGCTTCCGAGTCAGGTATGAATATCTAAAAATGGAAGAAGATGAAAGGATTTCTGCTTTTATGGAAAGAGTAAATGAAATTGTTTTGGGTATTAAATGTTGTGGAGGAACCTTGAGTGAGGATGAAATTGTTTCAAAATTTTTAAGAGGATTGCCACCGGCACACAAAATGAAGGTTACTGTGATAAATGAGTTGAGAACAATGCCTAATACATCAATAACTAGGGGTACATTGATTGGAAAACTTTCATCTTTTGAAATTGAAGAATTTGGTCCTATTGCTACTATAAAGACAGATTTGACCTTTAAAGCATCAACATCATTTGCTCCATCGTTTGACAAATCAGATTGGAAAGCCTTTTATGCAAGAGAACTTGAAGAAAGTAGGAAGGAGAATGAAGAACTTGAAGCACTATTTGCAAGAAAAATGCCTAAAGGTCCAGTTGGAAGTAAGTATGAAGGTAAAGCACCCTTTAAATGTTTTAACTGCAATAAGATTGGTCATATGGCTTTGAGATGCCCTAATAGACATGCTAGACTAAGAGAAGAATCTAGAAGAACATACAAGCCTAATCCTGAATATCGGAGATACAAATTTAAGAATAATAAAGACAAATCTTGTTACATTGCTAATGAAGATGTGACTGATGATTCTGATGAGGATCCGGTAGACACTGGATGGGTGTTTGTTGCTATAACAGAAGATCAATAGACACCTACTGCTCAACCGGTAGAACAAGCCCTAGCAGCTAAAGTTGAAGTAAAGGATGAATGGATCATTGATTCAGGATGCTCACATCATATGACAGGAGACAAAGGTAAATTCTTGAACTTTCAAGAATACAATGGCGGTTTAGTGAGATTTGGAGACGACAAAGCCTATTCAATCAAAGGTAAGGGTACAATATCTCTTGATGGTAAGCATAACACTGACAATGTCTACTATGTTGAAGGATTAAAGCATAATCTTTTGAGTGTTGGTCAATTAGTTGAGAAAGTATTTCAGTTACAATTTAAAAATGGAAAATGCAAAATCATGAATCGAACTGGTTTAGAAATTGCAACCGGTAATTAGACTAGAGGTAATATTTTTCATTTGAATAACAGTGAAAAGACATGCTTGATTACACATATAGATGAAAGTTGGTTATGGAATAAGAGACTCTGTCATGTAAACTTTGATTGCATGGTAAAGATTAGTACTTCCAAGGCAGTTAGAGATCTACCTAAAATTGTCAAACCTCAGAATACAATATGTAAGGAATGCCAATTTGGAAAGCAAGTTAGAGCTAGTTTCAAAAGTATTCCAGAAAAATCCAATAATGCTCTTGATTTGATTCACTGATTTATGTGGTCTAGCTAGAACTAAAAGCTTACAAGGTGATAGATATTTCATGCTAATTATTGATGATTATTCTAGAATGTGTTGGGTTACTTTTCTCAGAGAAAAATCAGAAGCACTTGGAAAGTTTAAACTGTTCAAAGCAATGGTATAAAATGAAACCGATAAGAAAATCAAATGTTTAAGATCAGATCAAGGAGGTGAATTTACATCTAAGGACTTTAATACATTCTGTGAAGTAAATGGAATCAGAAGACAACTATCAGTACCTCAGACACCAAAGCAAAATGGAGTTGTTGAAAGGAAAAATAGAACTATCTTGGATGCAGCAAGAAGTATGTTATCTGAAGCAAACCTACCACATGTATATTGGAGAGAAGCAGTCAGCACAATGGTCTATACATTCAACAAAGTTCACATCAAAGGTGAAACTGGTAAGACCCCTCATGAACTACGGTTTGGTAATACTCCTACTCTTAAGTAATTCAGAATTTTTGGAAGTAAATGTTATATCAGAAGAGATGAGTGTATTGGAAAATTTGATCCTAGAAGTGATGAAGGAATATTTCTTAGTTATTCATCTAAGAGCAAGGCATATAGATGTTTTAACAAGAGATTGCAGAAAATTGTTGAGAGTACAAATGTAAAGATTGATGAACAATTCAGAGGAACTTCAAGGTATACAGACTTTGAATTGGCAACAGAAATTGTGACAAATGAACCTACACTAAATCCATCGGTACAGAATGAAGATCTAGTTACCCTAGTACCATCTGAGGATTCCATAGTAATTGAAGAAAAACAACAAACTAAGACACCCCGGTATGTAAGATTGAATCATTCTGAAGATCAGATAATTGGAAACAAATTTAAGGGAGTTATGACAAGAGGAAGATTGGCAAATGAAGAGATATGTCTTATTTCTCAGATTGAACCATCATCTATTAAATAGGCATGTGAAGATAAATTTTGGATTAAAGCTATGGAAGAAGAATTAGAACAAATTGAGAAAAATAACACTTGGACATTAGTTCCCCGGCCTAAAGATAAAAATGTAATTGGAACCAAATGGGTATTTAGAAACAAACTTAATAAAGATGGTAAGGTTGTCAGAAATAAAGCAAGACTAGCGTGTAAGGGATATTCTCAGAAAGAAGGAGTTGATTACAATGAAACCTTTGCACCGGTAGCTAGAATTGAGGCAGTCAGAATATTTTTGCCTTTTGTAGCTCACAAGAACTACAAATTTTATCAAATGGATATTAAATGTGCATTTTTGAATGGAGATCTTGAAGAGGAAGTCTATATTGAACAACCTAATGGATTTTCTTTGATAGATGACAATGATATGGTTTGCAGGTTAAGAAAAGCTCTGTATGGACTGAAACAAGCCCCAAGAGCTTGGTATGCAAGATTGGATAAGTATCTTTTAAGGATTGACTTTACTAAAGGAAATGCAGATAGCAATTTATATTACAAAAAACTAATGATGACATCTTGATTATAGAAGTATTTGTTGATGATATAATCTTTGGAGGAGAAGATGGATTATGTAAGGAATTTCTATTAAAATGCAGCAAGAATTTGAAATGTCTATGATTGGAGAAATAAAATTCTTTTTAGGATTGCAAATTTCACAGACTGACAAAGGTATATTCTTGAGTGAATCCAAATACCTAAAAGAGCTAAAGAAATTTGGGATGGAGAACTCTAAACCGGTAAGCACACCTATGACTACAAATGACAAATTATCTCAATGGGATGAATCTACACCTGTTAATCCAACTAGATACAAATCTATGATATGAGGTTTACTGTACTTGACACAAACCTAACCTGATATTATGAATGCAGTATGTATTGTTTCAAGATTTCAAAGTAAATCTAGAGAAAATGATGAATCAACAGTAAAAAGGATTTTCTGGTACTTACAAGGCACTATAAATCTTGGATTATGGTATCCTAGATATGAAAACTTTGAATTATGTGCATACACAGATGCAAATTGGGTAGGAGATGTGGATAATAGAAAAAGCACCACCGACAGAGCATTCTTTCTTGGAAACAGATTAGTCTCTTGGTTGAGTAAGAAACAAAGTTGTACATCTTTATCAACAGCAGAATCAGAATATGTTGCAGTAGCAACTAACTGTACACAGGTACTATGGCTTAAGCAAATGTTGAAAGACATAAAGGTAAAATGCAAGGAACCTATTACTATATATTGTGATAACACTGCAACAATTGATATATCTAAAAATCCGGTATTACATTCTAAAACAAAACATGTTTCTATCAAACTGAATTTTCTAAGGGAAAATGTTGAAGAAAAGGAGATAAAACTGGTTTATGTGAATACTAAAGAACAGCTTGCAGATATTTTCACAAAACCTTTGCCTAAGGAGACTTTTGAATATCCCAGAGATCAGCTTGGAGTCATACCACCACTGGTAGAAACTTAGACAGTTGATGATTGTCATCAACCGGCAGAATTAAAAGACAAATCTTTTACTCCAGTCTTTGATGAGGAAGCTACTTCTCAGGGGGAGTAGCTGGTATATTGAATTGATTGGTATTTTGTATATGAACTTGGTATTATTATAACTTTGGCATTCGATGTCAAAGGGGGAGAGATATCTATGGAAAAACACATTATTTTTTGAGGAGAGATTGATACTGAAAAACTTTGGATAACACTTGTTGCTCCCAGGGGGAGAGATTGTTGTTTAGGAGAGATTGTTGTTTTTGGTATTTGGCATTTCTGTTTTGGCATTTTGATGGTTTTTCCATATTGTGTTGCCATCAATGCCAAAGGGGGAGATTGTTGGTATTTTGGTATGGTTTTGTCATTGATGTCAACACCTACTAAAACACTAGCACTTTGGAGATCCAGTAGCATTCATCGGCAAGCAAGTAACTATTGCACAATTACTGGTATATAGTTCACCGACAGGATATAATGATCACCGACACTTAGAATTATATGGAAGACACTTGGTAATGTCAAAAAAATCATTTGGACATCTTGTCCTAGAGTTTTGTTCATTGGTATATTCATATTTGCATATTTGCTTTTACTGGTAAATAGGTCTAGGGTTACACCGATAGGTTTATCTTTTCCAGATCAGCATGGCACGCTATGGAGATGAATAATTATTGTTGTAAATACATTAAGCCTACATGTTTAATCAGTTATTGCATCGGATATTATATTGTTTATAAAATGTTTTTATTGTAATATCTTGTAGAGCCGACCTACTAAAATTGGTCTTAGGTTATGGTATAAATGTAAGATCTTATTTGTAAGATCAAATGTGAAATGGGAAAAAGAATTATGTGAAGGTATATGTGAGATTAAGCAGAGCTATACACGTAGACATCATTTGAAGGTGAAGCTAGGTTTTTGTGGAAGCATAACAGCATTACACCGGTACTGAATCTAGCATATGAAGATGCTATTTTGTGCAGTACATTCTTATTGGATTTAACCATCCAACTGTAGTCAATGTGACTCCCATTTTGTGATTGAGCAGTGAGCTCTAGGCTATTGGCCTTTCTGCATGTGCAGACCCCATTTATGTACACTTACTATTTGCAGTAGTATCATCTGATTGTGGGTAAGGTTTCCCACCATGGTTTTTCCCCTTACAGGGTTTCCACATACAGATATTGGTGTTATGTGTTGTGGATGACTTTGTGTTTATGTTTCATGCATTAATCTTTACCGGTATAGCAATTAATTGTTAAAACTGTCTACTAGCATACTTAACTGGTTTACTGGTATTAAGAATTAAGTTGGTTAAGTTGTTTTTGGTTTGAATTTAGTTGACAACTGATTCACCCCCCCTCTCAATTGTCTCCGGGACCTAACAGTAAATACTGTTCTTTGGTGTTTTCTTGTTCAATTTTGTAAACAGTCAATTTGGCTTGTAAATAGCAATTTTCTTGTAAATATGGTTGCCCCATGAGTTCAACACATGCTATCATCACAGCTTGTTGGAAAATGATGGGAAACCATATGTATAGTGTACATAGGTAGGTTCAAGTGATGGAGAAGAGCTTTGATGTGATTGTCACCTTGTTCTAGGTGAGTCCAGGAGCAACCCGGTTAGAGGAAATAAGGTGAAAATGGAGTGTTAAGTGTAGGGGTGTGTGCCAAATCACCATTTCAGAGTTTGGAGGGGCTCATGGGGTTGGGGAAGAGTTTTCCATGTAGGGAGAATCTTTTACAAAGCCATTTAATACCAAAACCCCAATTTGTTCATTCACTGCCGGTTAAAGGCCTTGTAAACCATTCAAAACCCTCATTTTGGGGTTCATACATTGTACGGTGAAACCAGGGTCTAAAACCAAAAAAATACCTTAGGAATAGGTGTATCTTTGAAGAAAATGTAAACTTATTTGGGGGTCCTTTGAACCATTTTCACCTAAGCCCTAGAAAACCGGATTTGGAGGTGTAATTAGGCCTAATTCCTTGTAGCCCTTTTCTAGGCAAGATTTTGAAATCGGTTAGAAAGCTAATGATTGATAGCCACTAGTTGACCTCAAATGCATACAAAACATGTTGGAAGACACCTCCACACATCTGCAACATCTTACAATGATAGGAGGTCATTTTGACAACTTGAAGCCAAGAAGCCACAATTGAGCAACTGAGAAGCACTATGAATTGGTAGGGTTCCTAGCCAAAACACTGGAAGAAAACACCTTAGAAAGAACAAGAATGAAGCCCTAGAAGATATTGAGAAGGACTTGAGGGTCTAGAGAGCAACTAGGCTTGGTGAGTTGGTGCAATTGAGCAACACCAGCTAGGTTAAGTGTTGAGCAAACTAGGTAAACCCATCAATAATCCATTCTCCATTTTGAGGACAATGATACAAATATACACAGTGAGAAACATCTAACATAGTAAGCCATAGGAAGATAAAGGTTCATAGTCCCAGGTCTAGACATGTTTGACTAGAGGTAGATTTGAAATTATTTGCTAGTATTAGAGTAGAGGTTACAAGAATTTAAGGGCATAAACAACTCAAAATGAAATAGTATTAGAGAAACACCAAATGCAAATCTTCAAGGCTTCAAATATAGTGACAAGATCAAATAAATAAGAGTTTTTTATCGACCATCAAAAGACTAGTGATTGACCATCAAAAGACTATTTTGTGGTTCTAGTACCAAATAATTTTTTAGTAAAACAATCTTGATAGTGGTTCCTACTATGAAAGTATGGTTTCTTTTAACAACACCAAGCTTGGTGATTGGTGTACAAGAAAAGGCATATCAATGGCTTTTACCAACAATGATTGATAGCATATAGGACAACATCAAGCATTAGATTCAATAGGTAGCAATCAAGAATCACTATTATATACAAGAAAGAAACTTATCAACAAGAGCTAGATTCAATAGGTAGCAATCATAAATGGTCATCAACAACAAAATGATGTTTGTCATTGAAGAGAATCATTATAAGGATCATTTATAGAGCTAGAGATCAACAATCACATTAGATGGAAATGAAATGAACCATCAAACACAAGAAATAACTAATGAACACCATTTGTAGACAAACATAGGACAATGATTGAGGTTATTTCAACATAAGAGAAAACATAGTTTGCTACAAGGTATTTAGAATAGTAACGAGGTGCCAAAGACATTTGGAACAATCAATTGAGAGTAGTCCCTCATTGGTATAATTGAAGATTATATTCAAAAGGACTATTAAGGTCATGTGAGTATAGAGAACAAATCAAATACAATGCCATAGAATGGAGTGGTAGAGAAAATGATAAGGAAAATTAAAAAATGCTAAAGAAAATGTCGACTAATAAAAAAACTTACAAGGATGAGGCATATTCACAACTTTTTCACTCATGCCATGGCTGATATCAACACTAGAAGCAACTCATAGTGTTAGTGTACATACAAGACAAAATGGGAGTTCATTATACCCAGCAACTTGTGGTGTTGTTGTTAGTATTGGCTCTGTTGGACCCTGCAATTAAGATTCAATATACATTTATCAATAAGATTAACTGTGAACATAATGAAATATTGAAAATTGTGTTATCTTATTGAGCTTCACTTTGTTTTGAGAATAATTTAATATTTTCTACTTAACAGGGTCAACCACGTGAAGGTGGAAGCTCATTTGGCTCCTCCCCCCCCTAACAACACTCTAAATTCCTCATTAACATCTAACATTCATTCATTCTTTCTACCATTAATAAAACATAACATTCATTCATTAATATCACATAACATTCATTAACACATAAAATTCATTAACATTCATTAACACACAACATTCATCAATATTCATTAACACATATCATTCATAACCATTCATTAGAACATAATTACATTCATTAACACATAAAAATCAGTCATTATCAAATAAGGTAGATTAAAATCATTTCTTTCTTTGTTTTTTGTTTTAAGCTATGTAAAGATTAAGTGGAGCATTGTTTTCTTCATCATTTCCCCCCTTTTCAGTTGTTCTGCGCTCTTCTCATGATCTCGATGTATGCCTAGTCCTATACTGAGGACGAGGACACTAAAGCGAAGGGGGGTCCTCTGCAATAACAAAGAAATGGGTTAAATTCAAAAAAAAAAATATTATTGTTACAAGTATTTCATTAATTTAAAGAACATAACCGTTGCGCTCTTTAACTGATGGGGCCGCATCATCTTCCACATCATTTTGTCTAGCCTCACCCTCAACATGCTGAACACCCTCTATATCCTTTGGCATTGAAATACTAAAGGTTACATTAATGTTGAACACCAATTGCAATTAAATATATTTAGAGGAATAACAGTGGTCCTCTTTACTTGATTGGGGAACATCATATTCCTGATGTTGTGTACCTGGATCATTCTCCACTTGGTCAACACCGACTACATGCTCTAAAATATTAACAAAAAAGGTTACATTAATTACTACACTAATTACAATTTAAGATGTTTAATTGTATTAATAATTACATAAATAAATTTGAATAGCAAATGAATACCTCCACTACTGGGATGCACATCCAGACCTTCATGTGCAGGTCATGTTTCACAATTAGCAGGCTGCATTCCAATGTCACGTGCATTGTTATCATTTATTGCTTATTTAAAACAAATATAGTCACTTTATGTTGGAACTCGACATCAATTAGATTATTGGTAAAGTATTCAATTTGAAACAATTTTCATTTAGCTTATTTACCTATGTGATGGATGCACCAGAATCTTGTGTTTTCCCACTCAATTCTCGCATTCGTTCAACCACGACTATATAGCCTTGCTGGTAGGCAATTCCCTTGTCATCTTCTATGGGTGCTCTATTGAATTCAAAGCCCTACATTTTTTCTTGGTATCATGAATTATGCTTGCATTGTTTGATAAAAAAAATTGTTTGCAATTTACAAATATTTTGATGCAATATTTCATTTACTGATACTTACAATTTGTGCGGTAAGTTTCATATAACTACCAGAGCTGAGTGTGTGTTGCCCATGCTTTTGTTGTCTTGCCTTGGTTTCCTTTGGCGTGTCACTCGATCTATGAAAACTTTGAAATATATTAGAATATATATATATATATATATATATATATATATATATATATATAAAGAGTAATTAGTACATAATTAGATTCTTAATAGTATCACATACCTTCTTCTAGCATCTAGTGGTGTATTTCCTTTTTTCCTTTCAATTCTCTCCTTGGCATCCAAAATCAAGTCCTTCCACTCCCTCTCTAGAATCATGGGGGATGCTCGTACTTTGCGTTCTTCTCTAACTGTGCCCTGTATTGGTCCCTCACATACTTTAGATATGTGCCAGCTTTTTCAAGGAGCTTGGTTTTATCAAATGTGTCATTGCCAAACAACTCAACCATATGGTTTATCAGTTCATCTTTTAACCTTTTTTCCTGGTCATTCCACCTTTTAAAGCAAAAAAAAACCTGTTAGATTAAAAAATGAAGTGAAGCTACCTTTATTATAGTTCAAGAAATGGATCAAAGGAAAACTATTCTAGCAATGATATGAAATCAGAATAGTGGATTATGGTTAGTTCACATATGATGTTCCACCTTTTACGCATGGTGAGCCCAAATATCTGCAATGCAATGTCATTAAGATTTTTATAAAAAATATAATTTCCTGCAAAAAATTAATGGGATCATTAGTCCAAAAGGAGTGATCAATAAGTAAATTACAATTAGACTATATATAATAATAATAATTTTAAAGTATCTGGAACCTTCTGTATCTTTAAGGGAATCAATTATTCATCACTCACCACCAATGTGGCCTACAACGTTCTCATACTAGCAATACGAGAAGATCTAGGAAATGATGGTATGTTGTTAGAATAGTCACCTCTGGTGCATCCTCATGTGCATCCCTTGCTACAAAAAATGAATCCACTATGAAATGCCCCCAAGAAAGAACACTTCAAGGGAAATAAACACATAACAAAAGATAGAGAAAAAGAGGGATCTACCAATAGTGGGCGTGCCAACATGATGTGCAGTAGAGGATGCATGCATGTTGTGTGTTGCCGACATTGTAGTCGGCAATACAGGTGGGGCTAACCTCTGATGATGCGACATTTGCACAGGAACATTGACAACACCTGAAGAATAATACTTTAAATATATAAAACATTAAAGATATGAAAAACTGCAAGAATTGTAAACAAGGATGAACCTTTATTATGAACATTGATAGTATCAAGTATGATGTGTTTTGGGTACTCAAAGTGATAAGCCAAGCAAGTTTCAATCTACTTGTTTGATCATGACAGTCACAATGAATGGTAGTTTGGGTTCCTTATTTTGTAGTTTTGGAATTTGGGTTCCTTACTGTATGAGTAAGTGCAGATTATGAGTACTTGGGCAGTTGGAGCAGATATTAATGAGATGAGGATAGTGAAAGAACACTCTTCGAGGACAGGGGTAAGTATATGTTAAGGTATGATGGTTGAAATATTGGTATTTTCACAATGTTAAGGATAACATGGAGTTGCTTGAACATGTAACTTGTCTTGTTGGAAGTTGACATTATGAGGAAGGTTGTAGCTTCTTAATGGATTTTGCATGTGTGAACATGTAAAAGAAGACCGAATTTGTGTCTCAGTCCATCAAAACAGTGGAAGGAAGAGTTTGTTGAATTTGTGAGTGACTGTCACAAAAAGGACAACAGACTGAAACCTTTTCATTTATAGGATCAACCTGATTATTAGGAATGGTGTTGGAGTTGAATGTTAGGGGAATGTTTAGGTGATTTTATGTCTTTATTAAGAACAGTTGAAGGGTTATAAAATAGTGAATGGATTAATGAAGTAAGACTATCCCATTGGTGTTTTTTTAATCTTTGTGAACAATGTGAAGACAATAGAGGGTCAAGATGTTTCTTAGGGTGGTTGGGAGGGTTGAGAATTGTGTTTTTTTTTCATGGGAAAGAATTCCATTTATGCATCCTTGGGAACCACTAGTTTGGTGTGTGACAAATGAGCATCAGGAGATGCGTCTTTAAACCATTAGTGGTCTTAATTAGAATGAGTACCATATGGAAGTCAAATTGTGAGAGTTGGAGTGATTCAAAGAGTGAAAGTCCTCAAGATAGATTTGGGAAAGATGAGTACGCTAGTAGGATCATAGTGGGATAGTTACATTAGGGGCAGATAGTGATCTGATTATTACTGTTGTCTTGGCACATAGTGGAGTCAAATGTCAGAGCAAGTGCAAGTGGCAATTTCCTTTGAGTCAGATAAATAGCCAAGGTCCTATGATTAAGGGGTTGATCCAAGTCAAGGATCTAGAAAAAAGGATGTGTTGGAGGTTTGTTGAGAACAAGTGAATGGATGTGTAAGGGGGTTTGTTTCCCTAAGGTATGCATGATCAGTCATGAAGAGCATCAACTAGATCCCTCTGTATCAACTACCAATAACACTAGCATTAAAAAAGACAATTCACAAGTCCAAAGGAGTAGTTTTAATGTATAGAAAATCACCATCACTTGAACTACCTGCAATACCCTAATCATGGCCACCAGGTTGATGAGAATGCATAAATTTATGTAAAAACAACACATACATATTTTTAATTAATGACATAAAAGAGTATAAAATATAAACCATTATTGAACTTTTGTTATAATTAAAGCTTTCATTACTACTTACTTGCAAGTTTTCTATTGTTTGCATCAATTTTTGCACCCTCTCTTGTATCTCATCAGTCTGAGGCTCCACGGATGCCAAAGAAACAATCTCTCTATAATAATTTTTCTAATAGACTTTTTTAGCAATTCTATAGGGTTTGTGGAATTTGCGATGTCACTATCGCTTAATCCTGTTGAGTCCACATCCCTAGAGAGGTGCTTAGGTACTGCAGCTCCCTTTCCCTTTTCGCGAACATCCGTCTGTGACAAGAATATCATTAACACTATCAAAATTACTCCAAAACACTCAAGAAAAGAACATAATAATGTAACAGTTTGCTTCTATCTAGTTTGTACAATTACAATGAGGTTTATCTACTCGGTAGAAGTGTCGCGACCTACATCCCTATCTATGCTATGTGATGGATCCATGTCGCCCTGTGACAAAAAAAAATAAAAAAATTAGCGAAATGAAACCAGTAGACTTAGCAAAAAAACTTAATAATAAAATGGTACATTGGAGTCATTAATTGGAGGTTGGTTTAAATGGTATATAGTATGTACCACCCCCATGATAGTAACTTTGTTTGTATCTATACGATTCAAATTATAATCGATTAGTAGCTCTTCCCCCACACTTATTGATTTTATCACACATATGAATACACAATTTCCCTCGCCCACCTCAAATATGCAATTGGGTTGCTTATTAGTTGACCCAGGTCGCATACTATTTATAAAACCTACAATATTCCCTATTTCTTTTGGCCTTCCATCAATGTATACAACCACTTGTTTACTTTGATCATTATCTTTTTGTTGTATATAATTTGCTGATAGTGCATACCTACACATACTTTTTTTATATCGAACAATCTACATCCAATTTTTGTAATTGTAACAAGGTGCAACAAACTCCATCAATTCAGCAACTTTGTTGTAACAGACCTTTATGCCATCCAAGGAAAATAGGCCCAAACCATGTAACGATGATGGTGCTATGTGATATATCCAATCATGAACACAAAAATTAGTGTTTATTGGAGGAAGTTCCTTGGGTACCCATTGTTTCTGTAGATGTTTGTACCTCAAGTGCACCTCGATGTCTCCTTTGGTCGCATCATCATAAGAACATGACCCCCCTTGAGCAAGGAAAAATTCCATGCATTTATTAAATTTTCTTCTAATCTTTTGACCTCTAGTTGATCTCCCTATTGTAGACCTACTACATGTCTCACTTTCATTTTCTATTCCTGCATTTCCCTCACTCGAGGAAGACACATCTGACAAATACCTATTTGGTGGTACCTGCACTCCATTAAATGAGAGTTAGTTTGTAATGAGAGAGATATTTTGCAAATGAGGGTAATGTTGATGAAGAAGTCGGCCCTAAAGTTGATGTTGAGATTAAAATTTGAATAAGTCCAACTGGGGCCTCAAGTGTTGATAACTGTATTAGATTTTCTACTAATGTTGAGGTTTGAAAAACTAAGGAAGTTTGTTTTCCAAGTAATCTAAGTTAAAAAATAAACTGTTTCTATAGGGTGTATTGACTTATACCTGTCAATCCATGACACTTTGCAAGATCCTCGTCAAAGGGGTTCAGGTTCCTGCACATGTAATTCAATTATCTTATGTTAGCTAAAAATTACATAGTACACAACATGAACGACATGGACTTTGTAGACAAGAAGAGTATTAAAAAGAATGATGTCATCATAATCATTGTAATTTTTTTAATTCCTTACATTTACTTTATGTATTTATTGTTTATCAACTTTGTAGACAAGAAGAGTACTAAAGGGTTGACGATGTCTATAGTCAATTACTCATTTCCACCAAGGGTGACAACATCACACATAATATATACATGAAATCAACACCATCAATTGAGCATCATAAGCATTACATTTGTAATTTGATAAACAATAAATACATATGTATCATAAGCATCACATATGTATCATCATATATGTAATTGAGCATCATAAGCATCACATATGTGTCATCATAAACATGTAATCCATCACATAGGTAATAAACAATCCACATTTTATAAATAAACACAAAGTTCAAAAAATGTCACATGTATCATCATAAACATGTAATCCATCACATATGTATTCTAAATCAACATCCATCACATAGCTAATAAACAATCCAAAATCCATAAATAAACACAAAGTTTAAAAAATGTCACATAAATAGTCACTCTCCCTCTCTCCATCTCCTCGGGGTGGCATGGTTCTACTATTAGGGCCTGCTAGAGGTGGAACATGAATTAAAAACATTAAAAGGTGCATCATGAATTAATTATGTAATGGAATTAGAATTCAAAACATAATGAATTAATTATGTAACCATATAAGTCAAATAAATTTCTAGCAAGAAATCAATATTAAATAGATAATATACTAATCGCACACCTCATACATTTCATTCATGTCATTGATCTTCTTCTTCATCCAACTCATCATCATCATCATCACCATCACCATCACCATCACCATCACCATCACCATCACCATCACCATCACCATCACCATCATCATCTTTGTCATCATAACCATCAACATCACATTAGCATCAGCATCAACATCAATATCAGCATCACCACCACCACCACCACCACCACCATCATCATCATCATCATCATCATCATCATCATCATCATCATCATCATCATCATCATCATCATCATCATCATCATCATCATCATCATCAACTTCTTCTTCATCATCATCATCATCATCGAGTAACTGTCAATCGTGATCATCGTCTACATCATCTTCTACTTCTTCGGTATCTTCTTCTTCCATCACATTATACTTTATCGACCTTCCTCTTGGATCATGTCTAACAACAAATGACCAATCCAGTTTATGTGGAACCTTTGAGTAAAATACCTGCTCACATTGGCTTGGAAGAACACAGGGCTCATCCCCAACTAGTTCAAATGACCTTGCATTAACCATTGTAAATCTATTATCATGTTCAATAATAGTTCTATCAGGATCATTTTTATTCAGTCGTAGCCCGTACCATTTGATGACGAACAAAACTAATTTGAAGGAATTAAAGTCACACTCAAGTATATCATCCAAAATGCCATAGTATCGATTTTGAGACTCTTGAGGATGTATGTCATTTCTCGATGAAATATTTGTCACCTCAAAGACTACAATTATCCCATAATCACAATTTTTCTTCATGTCATGCAACTTTTTGATGTAAAATTTATGACCATTGCAGCACATAGCATTGTGGTGTTTGAACTACAATATGTCAAACATGTAAAAATTATTGTATCTTGAGTTGATAAACATATGGGTGATTAATAATTTTATACGTACCTGTTTATCTCTTAAACCATATGCTAAATCAATTTCCCTTTGTGTAACATTGGAATCTCCATTACGATGAGCTTCTTTAACCAATTAAGCCACACCTTCCCATGTTAATGTGTGACCAGAATGTTGACAACGTTCAATCCATACCATCATCTAATCAAGATTGTTTGCAATATACAAATGTAGTGCATCCCACTCTCAACCAATTGTACAAAAACTAAATAGACTACTTACAACCGATTTATTTTGAAGATTAAGAATTAATTAATTACAATAACATCTTATAATTACCTCTCACTTTCCTCAATCTGCCTTTCCCCATCAAGTAATCCCCTTCAAATTTTTTAATGGGGTTGGGATCCCAAATACGATCCACGTGGATCTTTGCTGCAAACTTAGGAAGATATTCAGAAATGTACACCATAGTCCGGTATACCATATATCTCTCCACCATAGAGCCCTCAGGATGTTCTCTTTATTGAACCAAAGCCTTCAAAAATTTCAAGTGCCTCTCAACCATTCACATTGACCTAGTGTGTACAGGTCCACACAATTCGATCTCTTCAACTTGGTGTATGAGGTAGTGTTCTTGTGCATTGAAAAAAAGATGAAGGTAGACACTTTTGCATTTCACACATTAGATGAGGAATTTTTCTCTTCCAATAGTTAATATCTTCTTTATGTATTTCTTTACATGACAACCACCTACAAGATATTCAAGATGCAAAAAAATATATTACATAACAAGTAAAAGAAATCGCAAATATAACATCTATACAACTAATTGAACAAATATCACTACTTACCTCATGTATTTTCCAAGATCATATATGAATTGCTTGACATTATTGTCGAAGTGGTCTGGGAGAGATAGAGGTAGAACGTACTGCAACAATTATAAAAATATCATTTCATTTTTTTTCTAACATAATACAATGAAAAGTACATGCGCAGTATACAAATATATAGTAAATACACAAGAACATGAATTACCTTAATGAAGGTATGTCAATCATGCATTTTCATCCCTAGACCAAATTGTTTATGTTTGTAGCAAATCCTGTGGGAAATCGAATTTTTCATATGACTTCTTTTATAGCATTGCTTTGTTGGTCGCAAATATAACATCTATACAACTAATTGAACAAATATCACTACTTACCTCATGTATTTTCCAAGATCATATATGAATTGCTTGACATTATTGTCGAAGTGGTCTGGGAGAGATAGAGGTAGAACGTACTGCAACAATTATAAAAATATCATTTCATTTTTTTTCTAACATAATACAATGAAAAGTACATGCGCAGTATACAAATATATAGTAAATACACAAGAACATGAATTACCTTAATGAAGGTATGTCAATCATGCATTTTCATCCCTAGACCAAATTGTTTATGTTTGTAGCAAATCCTGTGGGAAATCGAATTTTTCATATGACTTCTTTTATAGCATTGCTTTGTTGGTCCGTTAATAACCAAGGAAGGTCACTTATATTAATTTGGTCTCCATGGCTATTTGATTGAATGACATTTTTCATTGCATGATTGGATTCCTGAATGTCACTACAAATTTTGATAATTTTTTCTTTGTCACGCCTTCTATCCAATATTTTCCATAATGTCTATGTTATATTCTTTCCAATATTCATAGTATCAAACAAATGCACAATTTGTAACCTCTCATAGTAGGGCAACCTACTAAATTGTCAAGCATAACTTTTTAGTCCCTTAGGAAGGTGGTCATTAATGCCTTGATGACCTTCACGATCATCAATCACATCATCAGTAAACAAAACACGACAGAAAATATGTTTTATGACATAAACCATTAGATGGATTGGAATTACCTTGATGGTTAATTTTATTATATTCCAACTTCCACAAGCGAGATGTCAATCTTCATGGCTTTGATGTATTCTCTTCTTTCCCAATGAAAAGATGTTTTTTAGTATTTTGATACTTATGATTTTTATTGAGAAAGTGCCTATACTCATCAAACACATGCTTTCCTAAACTTTTTGAATGATGAGATTTTATCTTTGGACCACAAACTAGACATGCAAATTTTCCCTTTGTTTGAAGACCTACAAGATAATGTATAATTGGATTAAATATGTTAGTTTTTTTAATTATAATTATCATGCGCAACTTGAACACTATAACATACCACAAAATGTGTTAGCCTTGGGGCATCATGTATTGTCCATACAATCATCGCATGGAATTGAAATTGTCTTTGTCCTATTGGTCTAGAGATGTCATACATAGTGACACCATTCCATAACTCTAGAAATTCGTCGATAAGAAGCTCAATATATACATTCATATCTTTAACTTGGTACTTACCTAATCGAATGAACAAAAACATTACATAATTATTATGACCATTTTACTACAATATTTATAATTAAATGTAGACGACTATTAAATGATAAAATACCTGGAACAATCATTACCAACATTATGTGCTCCCTCTTTATTGACATCCATGGAGGAATGTTATTGTTGATAACAAAAACATGCCACACTGAGTAAATAGATCTCAGCTCTCCAAATGGATTGACACCGTCCACTGCCAATGAAAGTCTTATATTATGAGGTTCTTCTTTAAAGTGTGGCTAATTTTCCTCTATGTCCATAAATGTTGAACCATCTACATGCATTTGAATAATGTCATCTCGACTTCTATTGCGTGCATGGTAATCCATAAATTGTGCCAAGCTAGTGTACTTGAATAATCGTTGCATATGTGGAATAATGAGAATATAACGAAGAACCTTGCGAGGCACCTTTTTTGTTATTTGATCTGTTTGATATCTACTGATATGAAATTCAGGGCATTCAGTTTGAAATTGATGTTGTTTGTGATATATAATATGATCATTGGGATAAGCATCTATTGCTTGATACTCCATTCCGATATCTTTCATAATGGCAGATAATTCTTGGTATGAGTGAGGTGAAATATTTGATGGTGGTAACAAAAACTCACCTATCAATCTACAGTAAAAAAATATAATTTGTTAATATAAAGAATATTAATGGTACATGATTCACCATTTATTAACTATAATGACATATATGACATACCTTAACATACGTGAGATTGTTATGTTGGATAAACCATTCATAACCTTCAAGTTCACCAACAACAATACAATGAAGAGAAGAGTTGTTTGGGAACCTTCGTAAAGGGCCTCATATGCCTTCTCAAGTAGAGGTAAATCATGAACAACATCAAGGTCATCTTGATCATCATGATCAGCTGTGCCATTACTAAATGTGTCATGGATCAATGTATTTGTACCATCTGTAGACGTATAAAAATGACCACTTTCTTAAGTGAATATTTAATATTCATTTTAACCTTATTCCTCCATTTAATTAAATCATTCACATTCATCTATTTAATTAAATGAATTACTCAATTTATTTAATTAAATTTACCTAAGTCTTTTCTACCCCTTTAATTAAATAAATCACTTTATTTAATTAATTCACCTTTCTTCCCTTTTTTTTTTAAATTTACATTTATTTAGATTGTTCATTGCAAATAAATAAATTTAATTTATTTATTTAAATCCCCCACTTGTATTTATGCAAGTTGCATCTATTTTAGTTGAAATAAAGTAATTTATTTTAATTAAAATTCCCTTCCATCCTCTTGCATTCTCCTATATCTCCCACTTGCCTCCCTAAACCCCCTTCTAGATTCTTCTAATCACTTCTAAATTAGCCTAACCCATTCCCTAAATATTGTCACAATCCTAAGCAAAGGGAAGTCACTTCTCAAACCCTGAAAGTCTTTGAAAACCATTAAAGGCTTTATTTCTTCAACAAGTTAACCTTGAAAGTCTTCCAAACCATTAATGGTTAACTCAACCTTCTTGAATGATTAGAGACTTTCTCTCTAACTCAACCCTCATCTAACCCAAGGGTCTCAAGTATTCATTTCTTTGACCATGGTTATCCCTTTAACCCTTGCACAAGAGTTTATCCTTTGGATAAAATCTTTATCCAATGGATGACCCTAACCTAGCCTTAACCCTTACCTCCTAAGGTAACCATGACGTCTTCTCAAACATTTAATACTTCATACATCTCCTCTCAAGTAGTCTTATGTTGACAATTGCCACCATTTCATTGGTGAGAATTCTAAACATGGATTGATAACTTTCAATCCTGGCCCTTGATAAGATCATCCAATCCTGACCATTCATTACCTTGTTTTTCCTATAAATAGAGCTCTCATTCCTCCATTTTCATATCCAAGTATTTAGTATCAAACTTATAGACATTTTACTAAGCATCTAATCTAAATCATTTTAATCAAGCATTTAGCCTCTGTTTGATAGAAATAATCTTCATAGCATCTTAAATAAGCATTTGCATTATCACATAATAACCATGGTAGAGTAGTGTAGCATGCGAGGATAGTTTTGTTACTAATCCTTTCATTTTGTTATCATATCCATGCTAGTTTAAATCATGTTAGACTTAATATCATGCATAATTAGGAATGCATCCATGCTAGATTGATCAATATCCCTCGTTTTAATGATTGTCATCCCTAAGTCACTTTGCTCAGTTATCTTAGAGCAAAGACATTGGCTTGAGGGGTCTTGTGAGATAGAGAACAATGGAACATCCCTTGGGAAGTTGAGTTATTCTATATAACTCCATAACTTGCACCAAGAGTCCCATTGGTGTTTGGACTAGTTTGAAATCACATTTTTTGTTTCATCCCCCCTTTTCCCATACACATTTTTGGCACCCACTGTGAGGCATAACCCCATTTATAACATCATTTTTAATGTAGGACTAACATTGTAGGTATGTGGAAAAGCTGAGTTAGCGCTTCGGTGCGTTCCTCTAGCGCATCTGGGTTGTCTTTCAGCATTGTTGGTATTATGAATGTGTTGCATTGGCTTTGTCATTGATGTCAACACTTGTCAACACTTGTGAACACTTATCGGCACTAAAGATCTTTGGTTATGTTCACTGGCATGTTCAGTGACTTATGCACAGTCACCGGTATCTGGTTCACTAACATGTTATATTGTTCACCAGCACTGAGGATGATCTGTTATCATCTGGAGATTACTTGGTTATGTTGAAGACATTATTTGGACACTTGGTTTTGGTGATATGGTTATTGCTCTAATCGAGTTTGCATATTTGCTGTTACCGGCAAATAGGTCTAGGTTATGGACCAGCAAGTGTTATCTATTCCAGATCAAGACGACATGTTATAGAGATGTTTTATCAAATGGTTATTGTTGTAAATTCATTGAGCTGACATGATGCATCACATATTGATTCATTTGTAATTGTTTGAATTGTAATATTCTTAGTGAGCCGACCTACACTTTTGTTCTTAGGTTTTGGTATATATGTAAGATCTCATTTGTGAGATTATGAAAAAGGTGTGGAAAGGATTGCAATAAGGTATATGCGAATATAAGAAGAGCTATACATGCATACATTATTTCAAGATTCAAGGAAGGTATGAAGAAGGGAATCAGAGCTTAATCGATACTGAATCCTGTTGGCATATGGACACTCCAATGAGACATTGTGTGTGATTGAAGGTTTTGTCATTGATGGCAACCTTGCAATCCTATGGCACCGGCAAGACATCATACCGACAAAGCCTTACATAAGCAAGACATTGCACCGACATCAACAAGATCACTCTACATCAGCATCAGCACCGGCACAGAAGAAAAGATGTATACCAGCATAGAGGCCGACAGAATTTTTGATATGTAATATTTTGATTATTATTGTACGCTGACTTGGCAAATTGTAAAATGACTCTTGTATATAAAGGAGATAATTGTAGACATTTAAAAAGGTAAAGTAGCGAGCATAAAGAAAATTATTAGGTAGACCTAATGTGTGAATTATAGGTCAAGGGTATATGTAAAGAACAAAGTTAGAACCGGTACTGAATCTGGCATTGGAGATGCTATTGTAAAGTAGTACAGATCATTGGATTAGTATAATCCTCATTGTAAGTCAGTATGACTTCTCATTGAGCAGTGAGCTCTAGGCAGTTGGCCTTCTTGCATGTGTAGGCCCCTATTGTAAGTAATATTCTCTTATTGGTCAGTAAGTGAATATTGTGGGTCACAAATCCCACCAAAGTTTTTCCCACACCGGGTTTCCTCGTTAAACATCTTGTGTTATGGTGTTATTTTCATGTGGATGTTTCTGATTTTGTTTATTGCATTAATTCTTACATACCGGTATACTGCTATTTTATGTTCTGCATGTTTTAACTTAATAAATACTACTCACCGGTTAGATACTGATTCACCCCCCCCTCTCAGTATCTGTGGAAATCCTAACAATTGGTATCAGAGCCTGGTCCTCTATTTTCTGAAGCCTAATAGCTTGAGGAAGATCTTGACACTGGTAAAGATGGAAAATCTTATCAAATAACTTGAAGGAGCTCTTACTGATTATGATACAGAGAAGTTGAGAAATATCAAATTAGAAGATGATTTAAGGGCAGCTCAGGATATCATTCAGGCACTTCAAGAAAATCTTATCGTTACAAGAAATAAGAGAAGAGAACTTTGTGAAAAATTGCAAAATGAGAATGATGAAAAGGAATCATTTAAAGATATGATAAGCAAGCTGAAACAAGAGATCATGACAACAAAAAATGAAATGCAGGATATTAATATGAGATTTTGCAAAGAGATTGAGGATAGAAAGAAGAATGAAGAAGAATTGACCAGAAGACTAAGTGATGTAGCAAATGAGAACACAAGACTTAGCTATGAAAATGACATGTTGAAGACAGATCTGATGCATACTCAGAATGACTCAAATGAACTAATGAGACAAAAAGAAATCTTGGAAAGGGAATTGGAAACTGCAAATCAACATAAAGAAAAATTCAAGAAAATCTCAGAAGAACTTGGTACCTTATTGAAGAATCAAAAACCCAAAGGTGACACTTCTAGAATTAGCTTTGAAGTTGGAGAAAGCTCCGGTACTGCAAATACTCAGGATCACAGTAAACTGGTAAGACCACCTAATGCTTATAAATTCAATGGAAAATGCTTTAACTATAATAAATATGGTCATAGGGCAAATGAATGTAGATCTAGGAATTATCAGAATATCAATCCACCCATCAGTCAATGTTCCAAATGCAACAAAATTGGTCATAACTCTGAAAACTGCAGAATAAATGTGAGATGTTATGTTTGTGGAAGATTTGGACATCTATCTAATCAATGCAGAACACAAACCGACACAGGTTATGGGAAAGCTATTCAAAAAAATAATGTAACTTGATATGCATGTAACAAGATTGGGCATATTGCTAAATTTTGTAAAAGTAAAGGTACACCGGTAGACAACAAAAGTGCTAGCTTGAAAGGTAAAGAAAAAGTTGAAGAGGTTAAGCAAGAATTCTCAAAGCAATGGATTAGAAAAGTTGATCTAAATATTGGGAATACTCCTCCACCAGTAGAACCAACAAATGCTTCACCGGTAGGACAGAGCAGTGCTCCACTAGCAGGAAGTTCTTCATCTAATTGAAGAAAATTTTCTTGAGGGTTTGGCAATCTAATGACACGTGCTATTATTCCCTCGGTTAGAGATAAGAAGTTGAAAATCACTTAATACTAGCAGACAATGTTAAGTGAATACTTAACCGGCATGCAATTAATGTGGTAGATAGCAAAAAAGACTTTATAAAATAAGGTTTTGGCTCCATTTCATTTCACTGTGATTTCAAACTTTTAGAGAGCGTGAAGATTTCTGAGCTAAGGCATTTCGAGCAAGGAACAAGCACACTCCAAGCAATCATCCATCCAAGATAGAAAAAGGTATTTTATCATGGCATCCACCTCTACAATTGAATACATAGTGAACCCTACTGTTGTGGAAGTAATTAAAAGACCTAGGCCCATATTTCAGTTGGTCCTCGAAATAGCAAAGAAGGATGATACCTTAGGTGCATTTTCTCAAATCCCTAAAGGTGTTGTATATGCTGAAGACCCTAGAATGTATATTCACTGCAATATTGAAGAGTTAGGAAACGAGGAAATCAAAACCATGTATAAAACTGAGATATGTGATGATAAAGGCAATGTTAAAGCTGAACACAAAATCATTGAAACCCTAGGATTCAAAAAAATCCTTAGCAATCTTGAATTTCCTAAGGATGTGATTAGGATAGTGTTAAGCAGAGTTCATGGAGAATCTTTCTGGTTAGATGCAATTCATAAGATCACCAAGTAAGCGGTAAAGGCTGTCATAGGGTTACTGACCACTGGTAAAAGACTAGACAAGAACAAGAAAGTGTCAAATGATTTAGTCATAGACCTAATAGGTGCAACATTTGATAAAGGATCTCTAAGGGTCAACGATGTAAAGGATACAAATGTGAGATTCTTAAGTATGATATTAGGTTACAAAGCCACTCATGCCAATAGACTTAACTCAGTTTCAAGTTTATGCATTAAGAGTCCTTATGATATGATAATAGACAATGCAAAAATTGACATCTGTGAATGGTTAAAGGATGAACTGATAGACAACCTTGGAAAGATAAAGAAGGATAAGAAAGGAACTTTCAGATTTGGAAATCTATTAGTATGTCTAATGCTTCATATAACAAAATAGGTTCCTGGTATAGGATATAAAGAACTTGGATATGACATACCGGTAGGAAAGCAACTGATAGAACTGTTCAATACCATGGGTGAGAACAAAGAAAACAACATTCATGACTTTTTCTAAGCACTAAAGACAAAAATGAAGAAAAGGACAAGGTTATCTTAGAAAATTGTAGATAAATACAAAGATGATATATGCTTTGTTATTAAAAAGGATGAAATATGGATGGAAGCAGTCATCCCAAGGACAATCTGGGTAATAGAAATGGGCTATGAGATAGATGACCACATAGTTGAAACTTATGCCAAAGCACTTCTGGAAGCTCCCAATGAACCTAAGGAGGAAGTATTTGGTAGTGCTGAAACAATAGAAAAACAAATACAGTCCAAGAAAAGAGTGAAGAAGGTAGATGCATTTGTGAGAAAAGGATCCAAACAAGCAAAAGCCATTAAGGAAGATGTATTAAAGAAAGCTGACATAACTGAAGATGAGTTGGCAGCCCCACAACCTGAAGCTCGTCTATCACTAGTAGGTACTTCTTCGGAAGGAGACATGCCAACAACCTTTAAAAGAGTAGTTAGGAAAATAGATCCCTCACCAGCAACCACTCCTTCACCTAGAAGGACAAGGCAGAAGCAACAAGCTATGAGATCTCCGGTCAGAAAGGTCACACCTAAAAAGAAGCTAAATCCTAAGAAAAAGAAAAAGACAAAAACTGACTTGGCACCTCTAGACATTTTGCTAAATGAGATCACAGAGGAAGGAAAACTGAAAAACATAGGGAAAATTTATGACACCCTATCTACTGATGAAAAAGGGCAAGTTGAGGAGAGTGTAATATTACATATGGACATGTTCAAAAAGTTTTTCATGGAAGTCATAAATGAAATTCCTGATGATTTATACAAAAGACTTGAGGCCAGAAGGCAAGGAGTAATTAAATTAGACAAGAAAATAAAAATAGAAAAACTACTTGTTGTATATCTGGTAAACTCCCCAAAGGAAATTGATGATCTGATAGCTCAGGCTAACCGGACAGTCTTCTCCACTGTACACTGGCATATTTCACTAATGGCAGGAAGAGTTACAGAAGTTTCAGAGGAAACAGAAGATGGTTGGGACATATTTTTGGTTGAAAAAGAAAAACAAGAAGAATATAGGAATCCCAAGCCTATTAAGGTATATCAGAAGGATAAGGACAAAGGGAAAGGCAAAATTGGTGGACCCCCAAGCATAAGGGTTAAAGACAACCTACCTCCACCTATAAAAATTACAACCCCTGAAAACCAACTGGCAGTTGAAAGCATGGATGTAGAGGATAGCAATCCAAATCCTGAAGTGCAGTACACTGTAAATGTTGATACCCAAAAGATCAACATAACAGTTGATAAAGATACAAGTGAAAAATCAGATATGGCTAAAGAGCCTCTGGTAATAGGAAATGTAGAGCAACTGGCAAAGGATACAGGGAAAAAGATGGGATCTGAGGCACAAACAGAGAAACTGACTGAGATAAAGGCTCCGGAACAGATACCACAGGTAAGCAATGAAGCAGGAAAACCAGTGCTAAAGGAAATGCAGACACAAACTGACCTGCCAGAGGTCAATACAAGCATGGTCACTTCCACCAGTACTCAGTTTGTTGGGTCATCATCAAAGTCAACAAATGTGACTGAGGTATTACTTGAATCCATTAAGAAAATAACTGACTACAGTTCACAAGCTTACAAGGCAATAGATGATTCAATACCAATTTTGAAGATAATTGCTCCTGATTGTAATATAGATAATAAAGATTCTTTAGGACAGTTGGACACATTATGTAACTACATTTCTGGAAATATTGAGAAAATAAAGGAAGAATTTGTAAAGGACATGGTAGAAAAGGAGAAACAAAAATTCTTTGAAGAAGAAATAAAGAAGTGTAATAGAGACTTTGACACACTTCTACCGGAACTGTGTAGTTTGTTAAAAGAGTATAAAAACCTGTATAAAGACACATGCAAAACAAACTTCCTGACTGTAGATATTGACAAGAAAATAAGCAAGACACAGGAAGTGATAAACAAGCTTGCAGACGATTTTGTCAACTCACCAGATTCACTATCTATTTTGAAGATAAGTTAGCAAATTTTGAGGAAGAATTGCTTAAACAACAAAGAGAGAAAGAGACAATAATAAACAAGGCAAAACACTTGAGATCTAAACTGAGTCCAAGATTGGACTATCTAGCATCTCTGCGGAAGGAAATCTCAGAGGCATTAGCACAAGGAAGTAAATCACCTGCAGAACAATTGTAGCATCTCATCGGTACTATGAAGAGGACTGAAACAACAATAAAAGATAGCCAAAAGTTTATGGATAGTATAAACTTAATTTTGGGCAATCTTTTTCAGATAATAACTACCCAACTACAAGGTTGAGGATATGAATAGGTATAACTACAAACTCTACTAACATCTTGACAACCTTTCTCATTGATGCCAAAGGGGGAGTAGTAGGATGAGAAAGCTTAAAGATAGGAATCATATGCTCAGGGGGAGCTGGTAAATTTTTTTTGGACTACACATTTTGGACACTTTTTGAAATTTCTCATGAGTGTTGCCATCAATGCCAAAGGGGGAGATTGTTGGCATATGGACACTCCAATGAGACATTGTGTGTGATTGAAGGTTTTGTCATTGATGACAACCTTGCAATCCTATGGCACCAGCAAGACATCATACCGGCAAAGCATTACACAAGCAAGATAGTACACCGGCATCAACAAGATCACTCTACACCGGCACTGGCACCGGCACAGAAGAAAAGATGTATACCGGCATAGAGGCCGACAAGATTTTTGATATGTAATATTTTGATTATTATTGTAAGCCGACTTGGCAAATTGTAAAATGACTCTTGTATATAAAGGAGATCATTGTAGACATTTAAAAAGGTACGGTAGCAAGCATAAAGAAAATTATTAGGCAGACCTAATGTGCGAATTATAGGTCAAGGGTATATGTAAAGAACAGAGTTAGAACCGGTACTAAATCTGGCATTGGAGATGCTATTGTAAAGTAGTACAGATCATTGGATTAGTATAATCCTCATTGTAAGTCAGTATGACTTCTCATTAAGCAGTGAGCTCTAGGTAGTTGGCCTTTCTGCATGTGCAGGTCCCTATTGTAAGTAATATTCTCTTATTGGTCAGTAAGTGAATATTTTGGGTCACAAATCCCACTGAGGTTTTTCCCACACCGGGTTTCCTCGTTAAACATCTTGTGTTATGGTGTTCTTTTCATGTGGATGTTTCTGATTCTATTTATTGCATTAATTCTTACATACCGGTATATTGATATTTTATGTTCTGAATGTTTTAACTTAATAAATACTACTCACCGGTTAGATACTGATTCACCCCCCTCCATTTTGTGATTAAGCAGTGAGCTCTAGGTAGCTGGCCTTTTTGTTGTGTAGACCCCATTTGTAGACACATACTATCTATAGTAGTATCATCTGATTGTGGGTAAGGTTTCCCACCGTAGTTTTTTCCCTCACAGGGTTTCCATGTACAAATAACTGTGTTATGTGTTTGGATGTTATTTCTCTTTCCGTTTCATGCATTAAACTTTAGCGGTACCATTGTTAAACTGTCTACCAACATTAAGTTTGGTTTACTGGTATTATGCACTAAGTTTGGTTAAGTTATATTTGGGTTGAAATTAATAGACAACTGATTGACCCCCCCTCTCAGTTGCCTCCGGGTCCTAACAATTGGTATCAGAGCGAAGTCCTCTTTTTGCAGAAGTTTAACAGCTTGTGGAGCTTTTATGGCAACTAACTATTTCAGGAAGGACAGTCCAAAGCTTGATGGAACTAACTATGGTATATGGAAGATCATAATGGAGACACATCTGAATTGCATTGGAAGAGACATATGGGATGTTACAAAGAATGGCTATGTTGGTCCTACAAAGAGTCAACCTAATCCACCAACCTTGGCTAAAGATCAGGAGAATGATTGCAAAGCAAGAGAAGCACTTTTGAGCACATTGTCAGATCAACAAATCATGGGACTATCAGACCGATCTACTGCTAAAGCTATTTGGGATAAGTTGGAGATATTGAATGAAGGTGACACCACTGTCAAAATTGCAAAACTAGAATGCTTCCAAGTCAGGTATGAAAATCTGAAAATGGAATAAGATGAAAGGATTTCTTCTTTTATGGAAAGAGTTAATGAAATTGTTTTGGGTATACAATGTTGTGGAGGTTCCTTAAGTGAAGATGAAATTTTTTCTAAAGTTTTAAGAGCATTGCCACCGGCATAAAAAATGAAAGTAACTGCTATTAATGAATTGAGAACAATGCCTAATGCATCAGTATCTAGAGATACTTTGGCTGGAAAACTTTCAGCTTTTGAACTTGAGGAATTTGGTCTTGTTGCTGCAATTAAGACAGATTTGGCTTTCAAAGCTTCATCATCTACAACATCATCATCATCATCTAAAAAATCTAATTGGAAAGCACTCTATGCTAGAAAACTTGAAGAAATCAGAAGAGAGAATGAAAAAATTGAAGAGCTTGAAGCATTATTTGCAAGGAAAATGCCTAAAGGCCCAGTTGGAAGTAAGTATGAAGGTAAAGCACCATTTAAATGCTTTAACTGCAATAAAATTGGTCATATGGAATCTAGGTGTCCTGATAGACATGCAAGATTGAAAGAAGAAGCTAAAAGAACATATAAGCCTAACCCTGAATATCAGAGATACAGATTTAAGAAGAATAGAGACAAATCATGTTACTATGTTGATGAAGGAGTTATTGATGATTCTGATGAGTAATCGGTAGACAATGGATGGGATTTTGTTGCAATAACAAAAGATCAACTGACATCTACTATTCAACTGGTAGAGAAGGCCCTGACAGCTAAAATTGAAGAAAAGGATGAATGGATCATTGATTTTGGATGTTCACATCATATGACTAGTGATAAGAGTAAATTCTTAACTTTTCAGGAATACAATGGAGGTCTAGTAAGATTTGGGGATGATAAAGCTTCTTTGATCAGAAAAAAAGATATTATATCTTTTGATGGTAAGCACAATACTGGCAACGTTTATTATGTTGAAGGTTTGAAGCATAATCTTCCGAGTGTTGGTCAATTAGTTGAAAAAGGATTTCAGTTACAATTGAAGAATGGTACATGCAAAATCATGAATAGAACTAGTTTGGAAATTGCAACTGGTAATTAGACTAGAGGTAATATCTTTCATTTGAATAACAATGAGAAGACATGCTTGATTGCACATATTGATGAAATTTGGTTATGGCATAGAAGACTTTGTCATGTAAATTTTGATTGCATTGTGAAAATCAGTACAACTAAGGCAGTAAGGGATTTACCTAAGATTGAGAGTGGAAATGTGAAGATTGATGAATAGTTTAGAGGTAATTCAAGGTCTATGGACTCTAAATCAGGAGTTGAGATAATCACAAATGAACCTACAATGAGTACACCGGTACAAAATGTTGATCTAGTCACACCGGCATCATCTGAGAATTCCACAGTGATTGAGGAACAACAACAAGTGAATACACCTAGGTATGTAAGATTTAATCACTCTGAAAGTTAGATAATTGGGAATAAGTATCAAGGTGTAATGACTTGAGGAAGAATGGCAGATGAAGAGGTATGTCTAATTTCTCAAATTGAACCAGCAACTATTAATGAGGCATGTGAAGATAAACATTGGATTAAGGCTATGGAAGATGAATTAGAACAAATTGAAAAGAATAACACATGGACATTGGTTCCCCGGCCTGAAAACAAAAATGTAATTGGAACTAAATAGGTATTCAAAAATAAACTTAATGAAGATGGTAAGGTAATCAGAAACAAAGCAAGATTAGTGTGTAAGGGATATTCACAGAAAGAAGGAATTGATTACAATGAACCCTTTGCACCAGTAGCTAGAATTGAGGCAATCAGATTATTCTTATCTTTTGCACCACACAAGAACTATAAAGTATATCAAATGGATGTAAAATGTGCATTTCTAACTGGTGATCTTGAAGAGGGAGTTTACATTGAACAACTTGATGGATTTTCTTTGACAGATGACAAAGATATGGTTTGCAGGTTAAGGAAAGCTTTATATGGATTGAAGCAAGCTCCTAGAGCTTGGTATGCTAGATTGGACAAATATATTTTGAAGCTTGGTTACACTAAAGGTAATGCTGACAACAATCTATATTACAAAGTGACTAATGATGAAATCTTGGTTATTGAAGTTTTTGTTGATGATATCATTTTTGGAGGACAAGAAGGATTGTGTAAAGACTTTTCTAATAAGATGCAGGAAGAATTTGAAATGTCTATGATTGGGGAGATAAAATTTATTTTAGGATTATAGATTTCATAGACTGATAAATGTATATTCATAAATCAATCAAAGTACTGGAAGGAATTACTTAAGAAATTTGGTATGGAAAACTCTAAACCGGTAAATACTCCTATGACTACAACTGATAAAATATAATTCAAGGATGAATCAACACCTGTTAATCCGACAAGATATAAATCTATGATTGGAGGTTTACTGTATTTGACACAAATAAGACCTGATATTATGAATGTAGTATGTATTATTTCAAGATTTTAGAGCAATCCTAAGGAAAATCATGAATCAGTAGTAAAAAGGATTTTTCGGTACCTACTAGGCAAAACAAATCTTGGTTTATGGTATCCTAAAGATAAAATTTTTGATTTATGTGCATACACAGATGCAAATTCGGTAGGAGATGTAGATGGAAGAAAAAGCACCACTGACGGAGCATTTTTTCTTGGTAGCAGACTAATTTCATGGTTGAGCAAGAAACAAAGTTGTACATCACTATCAATAGCTAAATCAAAATATGTTGCAACAACAACTAATTGTAAACATGTATTATGGATTAAACAAATGTTGAAGGACATAATGGTAAAATGCAAAGAACCTATAACTGTTTACCGTGATAATATGACAACAATTGATATATCAAAGAATCCGGTATTTCACTCTAAAACTAAACATGTTTCTATCAAATTCAATTTTCTTAAAGAGAATGTTGAAGCAAAAGAAGTGAAATTGGTTTATGTGAATACTAAAGAATAGATTGCAGATATCTTTACTAAACCTTTGCCTAAGGAAACTTTTGAATATCTAAGAGAGCAGCTTGGAGTTATACCCTCACCAGTAGAAACTTATACAGTTGAAGCATGGCATCAGACCGACAAAATTAACATAGAAATCTTTTTCTGGCTTTGATGAAAGAGAGCTACTTCTCAGGGGGAGTAGATTGAATAAATTTGGTTATAAGTTCTATGAACTGATTGTATTTGGTTTTGTATTGCTTTGGCATTTGATGTCAAAGGGGGAGAGATATCTATGGAAAAACACATTATCTTTTGGGGAGAGTTTGTTGGCATTATAACAGACAAAGGGAGAATGTTGTCATTACAATTACAATGAGAGATTGTTGCCATTTACATAAGGATATTGAGAAGGTGGTTGATGATTATGGATATAACTGATTAAGGATATTTACTGTCTTAATATCATTATTTGGTCATTGATATCAAGAAATTGATTTTCTAATTTAGTATGATGTTGCCATATCTTGAGAAGTATGATTTGAAGAGTATAAAGATGTCGGTAAAAGACACAGAAAGAATATGATGAATAAGGGGAGAAACAAGTTATTCAATGGGAAACTATTACCAAGTTAAGACAATGATGAGATCATGATGTTTTAGATTGTTTTGATATCATACATATGTTATTGTTTGTAAGGTTAATACTATACTATGTTACCGAGCAAAGAACCTAGTCGGTAAACCCTAAGGAACCTAGTCGGTAAACCCTAAGGTTATTGCTATCGGTTAATGAAGGCGGAATGTCTACCGAGTGAAGTTTAGTATTCACCGAGTTGCAACCGAGTAATAATAGAATGCATTGAATGAATAAAAGCATTATTTAATGAAGGAAGCTGATGAGCTGGCTATGATTAAATGATTGGTATGCTGTGAATGAAGTTTGTTAAAGAATCTATGGAAAAGGAAAATTGGCAAGAAGATCTACAGCTCAGATTGAACTGCAATACCCTAGCACAAGTTCCAAGAAATGTATGTAAGTTCCAAGGGGGGTAAAACATTTTTCAGATCGAAGGATATATTGAACCTGGTCAAAATTTGAAGATCTGATGGCTATGATTGATCATGGGAAATGTGATCAAGGAGATTAAGCAATTGGCGAATTGTTTATAAATAAGGAACTATTGATAAACAATGTATGCAGGCAAGTGTAAGCACAAGGGTTGCTACACTGTATTTACCAAGCACTAAAGCTTGAAAACATGTTTTGAAAATAGAGTATAGAGCCCAGCAGATGGACAAGATAAGTCCTATATTGTATTGAGCAAATAAGAATCTGCTTTAGCATTTTAGATGTGAAGTTGCAGATAGATTTTTATTACTGTTATTTTGTAAAGTGACAGAAAATCTCTTAACCGAGTGGACTTAACAGTCTTATTTGTAAAACCCTCTAGCAAGGTGACATTCTGATTGAGTGTTTGAAATCCTTTAACAAGGTCACTTCTAACAAGGTGAAGATCCTAATAGATCTGAGGGAAATCCCTTAACCGGGTCACATCTCCCTTAACCGGGTCACATCTAGCAATGTGTTTGTAATCTTTAACAGGATTTGCTTTTAACTGAGCATACTCTAGAAGAGTATATTTCTTAGTAGGTCCAAAATCCCACAGTGGTTTCTCCCTATTTGGGTTTCCACGTTAAATCTAGTGTTATATGTTTTGTGATCTTATCTATTTATGAGTTTGCAAACTTTACAGTTTTTCTGATAAGGTTACCGAGGTTGAATCTGTTGTTTTTATGGAAGATTAAGTTTGTATGATTCACCCCCCCCTCTAATCTTATCAGCTTGGCATGTGTACTAAACATTTAGTATCAGAACTATCAATTGGTATCAAAGCATTGGACTCCGGAAGAAAAAGTTTAAAGGTACTTGAGGAAAAGATCCAAAGATGTACAAGAGGGATGCACCGAAGCTGAACAAGTCAAGTTTCTCTACATGGCAGAAAAGGATGAAGCTACACCTATCAGGAGTTGGAGTATATGCAGTATATTATCTGGAGAATGACTTCATTACACCGAGCACCTATGCATTGACAATGGAAGAGATAAAGGCAAAGCAAGAACATATTCAAGCAATGATTGAAATAACATCTGCATTAACCGATTCAGAGTTTAATGATCTAGAATGCTGCAATGATGCAAAGCCAATGTGGGCTAAGCTCATATCTGTGCATGGTGGAGATGAACATGTTCAAAGAGCTAAAGTGGATAGTCTAAGAGGACAACTTGAATCTATGAGGATGAATGAAGGTGAGAACATAACCCAGTACAGTACAAGGTTAAAATAGGTTGTCAATCAAATCAAAGGAGCAGGTGGAACTATTGAAGAAATGGATATAACAAGTAAGTTGTTGAGAACCCTTCTACTAGCTTATGCAATCCGAGTCTCTGTAATCAATAAATTGAGGTCTGTACCCAATATGCTAGTTTCTTTAGATGCTACTATTGGTAAGCTACATGCATTCGAGTTAAGTAACTTTGATCAGAGTGGGTCATTGGTAAATAAAGTTGAATCTACATTTAGTTCATTTCATATTGGTCAATCTGATGGTTACAATGATAGAATGATTAAGTACACTAAAGGGGATCATAGTGGAGCAAGTGAAAGATTTAGCAAGAACATGGAGGAAGTACACAAACTGTATGAGGAAATCAGAAAGCAAGAAGAGTTTGAAGCACTATTAGCGACAAGGTTACCGAGAGGCAAAGGTAAGTATAAAGGAAAACTACCTTTGAAATGTTTCAATTGTGATAAGATAGGACATATGGCTTCTAACTGTCTTGACAAAGAAGCTACTGAAAAGACATCATCCATCAAGTCAGATTATAGGAGATAGGAATGATCTAGTGATGACAAGGAACAAACTGAGATAGAACACATGTCTGATATCTGAATTATAACCGAGGATAGTGAAAGAGGCATTTAACAGTGAAGATTGGATAAATGCTATGACAGAAGAGATTGATCAAATCAAGAAGAATGACAGATGGACACTGGTCCCAAGACCGAAGGACAAAAATGTAATTGGTACAAAGTTGATTTTAAGAAACAAGCTGAATGAAAAAGGTGAGGTCATTCGAAATAAAGCAAGACTAGTTTACAAAGGTTATGCCCAAGAAGAAGGAATTGATTATGGTGAGACTTTTGCACCTATGGAAAGACTTGAAGGAGTAAGAACATTGTTGGCATATGCTGCTTACAAGAATTTCAAGGTATTTCAAATAGATGTCAAATCTGCATTTTTGAATGGTATATTAGAAGAAGAAGTTTTTATTAAACAACCTAAAGGATTTGTTGAAGACAAGAATAAAGATCAGCTTTGTAAATTGAACAAAGCTTTATATGGTTTGAAACAAGCACCTAGAGCATGGTATGAAAGATTGCACTCTTATCTAATCAAGATTGGTTTTATAAGAACAAGTGAAAATAGTAACATGTACATGAAGAATGATGAAAATGGAATACTGATCTCAGCCATATTTATTGATGATATTATCTTTTGTGGAAACGACTCTCTATGTAAGAACTTTGGAAATGAAATGAGCAAAGAATTTGAGATGTCATTAATTGGTGAGATAAAGTATTTTATAGGTTTACAAATACTACAAATGAAAAATGAGATTTTCATTACTCAATCCAAGTAAATAAAGGAAATTTTGAAGAAATTTGGAATGGAGGACTCAAAACCAGTAAGTACTCCTATGACTACCAACTGTAAGATATCAAAGAATGATGAATCTGCATCTATTGATGAGACACTCTACTGATCTATGATTGGAAAACTGCAATATGTTGTTCACAGCATGCCAAACATAGCACATGCAGTAGGTATAGTTGCAAGATTCTCTGCAGATCCCAAGGAAACACACATGACAACAATCAAGAGAATTTTTCAGATACTTGAAAGGCACTGAGGATTATGGCTAAGTATATCAGAAAGGAAATGCCTTTGATTTAAAAGTTTATACTGATGTTGATTGGGCAAGAAACATTGATGACAGGAAAAACACAAGTGGAGGAGCTTTCATTTTAGGAGAAAGACTAGTGAGTTCGCTTAGCAATAAACAGGGATGTGTTTCACAGTCAACAGAAGAAGCTGAATACGTTGCTGCAACATTGAATTGTACCAACATAGCATGGATCAAACAACTATTGCAAGGTATAAATGAGAAAGTTACTGAGCCAGTAGCTATATTTTGTGACAATATTAGTGCCATTAACATTTCAAAGAATCATGTTATGCACTCTAAGACAAAGCACATCTCTATCAAATATCATTATTTTAGAGAAGAAGCTCAAGAGAAGAAAGTGGTGGAGGAGTATGTTAGCACAAAGGAACAAATAGCAGATAGCTTCACCAAGCCACTACCAAGGGACACTTTTGAGTATCTCAGAAGTAAGTTAGGGGTCCTACCCCTATCTTCTACTCATTGACCAAGTTCAGTGAAAGCATCAATTCAATGACTCTATAGAATATCTTTTAGGAGTTGATGCTGATTTACACACTTTTGGATGTTTTCTAGAAGTGTACAGGAAACAATACAGCGAACAGGAATTGAAGACAAAATGCTCTGACCGAGACTAAGTTGACACATAACAACAGGAATTCACTTCTCAGCGAAAGAAATTATGATTTAGTTCTTTAGTTTTTGGCATTGTTGTCAAAAGGGGAGAAGACTGAAGAAAGGAGGAGAAGACTAATATATGCGGGAGAATTCTGATGATAGGGGGAGAGCATTTCAGCATTTTAGCATTTCAGAATCTCACAGCAATCCAAATCAATTAGGTCAAATCAATTGGTTTTGCCATGAATGCCAAAGGGGGAGATTGTTTGCATTATAAAAAACAAAGGGAGAATGTTGGCATTCCAATTACAATGAGAGATTGTTGGCATTTGAATAAGGATATTGAGAAGGTCGTTGATGATTATGGATATAACCGATTAAGGATATTACTGTCTTAATATCATTATTTTGTCATTGATGTCAACAAATTGATTTTCTAATTCAGTATGATGTTGCCATATCTTGAGAAGTATGATTTGATGAGTATAAAGATGTCGGTAAAAGACATAGAAAGAATATGATGAATAAGGGGAGAAATAAGTTATTCAATGGGCAACTATTACCGAGTTAAGACAATGATGAGATCATGATGTTTTAGATTGTTTTGATATCATACATATGTTATTGATTGTAAGGTTAATACTATACTATGTTACCGAGCAAAGAACCTAGTCGGTAAACCCTAAGGTTATCGCTATCGGTTAATGAAGGGGGAATGTCTACCAAGTGAAGTTTAGTATTCACCGAGTTGCAACCGAGTAATAACATAATGCATTGAATGAATAAAAGCATTATTTAATGAAGGAAGCTGATGAGCTGGCTATGATTAAATGATTTTTATGCTGTGAATGAAGTTTGTTAAAGAATCTATGGCAAAGGAAAATCAGCAAGAAGATCTATAGCTCAGATTGAACTACAATACCCTAGCACAAGTTCCAAGAAATGTATGCAAGTTCCAAGGTGGGGTAAAACATTTTTAGATCGAAGGATATATTGAACCTGGTCAAAATTTGAAGATCTGATGGCTATGATTGATCATGGGAAATGTGATCAAGGAGAATAAGTGGTTGGCGAATTGTTTATAAATTAGGAACTATTGATAAACAATGTATGTGGGCAAGTGTAATCACAAGGGTTGCTACACAGTATTTACTGAGCATTGAAGCTTGAACACCTGTTTTGAAAATAGAGTATAGAGCCCAGTAGATGGACAAGATAAGTCCTATATTGTATTGAGAAAATAAGAATCTACTTTAGTATTTTAGATGTGGAGTTGCAGATAGATTTTTATTACTGTTATTTTGTAAAGTGACAGAAAATCTCTTAACCAAGTGGACTTAACAGTCTTATTTGTAAAACCCTCTAGCAAGGTGACATTCTGATTGAGTGTTTGAAATGCTTTAACAAGGTCACTTCTAACAAGGTGAAGATCCTAATAGATCTGAGGGAAATCCCTTAACCAGGTCACATCTAGCAATGTGTTTGTAATCTTTAACAGGATTTGCTTTTAACCGAGCATACTCTAGAAGAGTATATTTCTTAGTGGGTCCAAAATCTCACAGTGGTTTTTCTTCTATTTGGGTTTACACGTTAAATCTGGTGTTATATGTTTTGTGATCTTATCTGTTTATGAGTTTGCATGCTTTACAGTTTTTCTGATAAGGTTACGAAGGTTGAATCTATTGTTTTTTATGGAAGATTAAGTTTGTATGATTCACCCCCCCTCTCATCTTATCAGCTTGGCATCTGTACTAAACATTTAGTATCAGAACTATCAATTGGTATCAGAGCATTGGACTCTGGAAGAAAAAGTTTAAAGGTACTTGAGGAAAATATCCAAAGATGTACAAGAGGGATGCACCGAAGCTGAATAAGTCAAGTTTCTCTACATGGTAGAAAAGGATGAAGCTGCACTTATCAGGAGTTGGAGAATATGCTGTATATTATCTGGAGAATGATTTCATCACACTGAGTACCTATCCATTGACAATGGAAGAGATAAAGGCAAAGCAAGAACATATTCAAGCAATGATTGAAATAACATCCGCATTAACCGATTCAGAGTTTAATGATCTGGAAGGCTGCAATGATGTGAAGGCAATGTGGGATAAGCTCATATCTGTGTATGGTGGAGATGAACGTGTTCAAAGAGATAAAGTGGATAGTCTAAGAGGACAAATTGAATCTATGAGGATGAATGAAGGTCAGAACATAACCCAGTACAATACAAGGTTAAAAGAGATTATCAATCAAATCAAAGCAGCAGGTGGAACTATTGAAGAAAAGGATATAACAAGTTGTTAAGAACCCTTCTACCAACTTATGCGATCCGAGTCTCTGGAATAAATGAATTAAGGTCTGTAACCAATATGCCAGTTTCTTTAGATGCTACTATTGGTAAGCTACATGCATTTGAGCTAAGTAACTTTGATAAGTGTGGGTCATCGGTAAATAAATTTGAATCTGCATTTAGTTCATTTCATATTGGTTAATCTGATGATTACAATGATAGAATGAGTAAGTACACTAAAGGGTCTCACATTGGAGCAAGTGAAAGATTTCGCAAGAACATGGAGGAAGTACACCAACTGTATGACGAAATCAGAAAGAAAGAAGCGTTTGAAGCACTATTAGTAAGAAAGTTACTGAGAGGCAAAGGTAAGTATAAAGGAAAACTACCTTTGAAATGTTTCAATTGTGATAATATAGGACATATGGCTTCTAAATGTCCTGACAAAGAATCTACTGAAAAGAGAGATTACCGAGATGATAGACAGAAAGATAATCATTACAGAGGACACTGAGACTCCAGAAGAAGAGATAGAAAGTCATGCTTAATAGCCAATGAGGAATCCAATGATGATAAATCAGATGAAACTGATACAGAGGATGTAGTTTATGTGGCTATCAAAGATGCATCAGATGAAGAAAGGTATGAATAAAAAGCCCTAATATCTCACATAAATACTAATGATTCTTGGATCATAGATAATGGATGCTCACATCATATGACAGTTGATAAACACAAGTTTGTTATGTTAGAAGACTATGATGGAGGCTATGTAGGATTTGTTAATGATGCATCATGTCCGGTAAAAGGTAAAGGATCCATAACACTTCGTGACAATGCAAGATGCAATGATGTTTATTGGGTTGAAGGTTTGAAATACAATTTGTTGAGTGTAGCACAGCTAAACAATATAGGATACCGAATAGAATTTCAGAAAGGAATTGTCAAAGTTCATGACAAGCATGGAAAGTTAGCTGCTACCGGGACACAAACAAAAGGTAACATATTTCACCTTGACTCAACTTGGAATAAATGTCTGTATGCAAAGATAGATGATACCTGGTTATGGCATAAAAGGTTTTGTCATGTAAATTTTGATAATCTGATCAAAATAAGCAAGAAGCACCGAGTAAGAGGTCTACCGAGTCTTGAAAAACCTGAGAATTCTATATGCTGAGGATACCAGATGGGTAAAATGACAAGATCAAGATTTACAAGTAAGTCCTACACTTTCAAGGGAATTTTAGATCTTGTGCACATTGATCTTTGTGGTCCTATGAAAGTTCAGAGTTATTATGGTGATAAATATTTCATATTATTTGTGGATGATTACTCATGGATGATGTCAGTAATGTTTTTAAAAGAAAAATCAAAAGCTTTTCAAATGCTTAAATGGTACAAGGCAAGAGTTGAAAATGAAACATGAAGACAACTAAAATGTCTTAGATCAGATAGAGGAGGAGAGTTCACATCTGATGAGTTCAACTTATTCTGCAATGATCATGGTATAAAAAGACAAGTCTCTGCACTAAGAACTCCACAACAAAATGGAATTGCCTTGAGAAGAAACAGATCTATTGTGGATTGTGCCAGAACCCTGATGATTGAAAAGAAAGTGCCACAAACATTTTCGAGAGAAGCAATAAGCACAACAGTTTACACCATAAACTGAGTACAACTGAAGAAAGGAACTTTGAATACACCATATGAATTCTGGTATGACAAGAAACCTAATGTAAGTTATTTTAAAATCTTTGGAAGTAGATGCTATGTACACAAAGATGATAGAAATGGCAAGTTTGATGAGAAAAGTGAAGAAGGAACATTTCTTGGTTATTCTTCTAGAAGTAAAGCATTTAAATGTCTGATCAAATCATCTAACAAAATAGTAGAAAGTGCAAATGTGAAAATTGATGAATTTGCAGAAAGGAATGATGAAGGAAATTCCAAGGAACTAGAAGATTATGATGAATTTGTCTATGTTCAACCGAGAAGTCTTACTGAGCAGAATGCTGAAGGAAATGAAAAGAATATCCAGTTACCGAGTGATGAAGAAGATCATACAGAGCTTACCAAGCCTATATTAGCCAAGTATGTTAGAAGACATCATGCATCAAGTTAGATTATAGGAGATAGGAATGATCCAGTGATGACAAGGAACAAACTGAGACAGAATACATGTTTGATATCTGAATTTGAACCGAGGATAGTGAAAGAGGCATTTAACAGTGAAGATTGGATAAATGCTATGACAGAAGAGATTGATCAAATCAAGAAGAATGACACATGGACATTGGTCCCAAGACCGAAGGACAAAAATGTAATTGGTACAAAGTGGATTTTCAGAAACAAGCTGAATGAAAAAGGTGAGGTCATTCGAAATAAAGCAAGACTAGTTTGCAAAGGTTATGCCCAAGAAGAAGGAATTGATTATGGTGAGACTTTTGCACCCGTGGCAAGACTTGAAGGAGTAAGAACATTGTTGGCATATGCTGCTTACAAGAATTTCAAGGTATATCAAATGGATGTCAAATCTGCATTTCTGAATGGTATATTAGAAGAAGAAGTTTTTCTTGAACAACCTAAAGGATTTGTTGAAGACAAGAATAAAGATCAGGTATGTAAATTGAACAAAGCTTTATATGGTTTGAAACAAGCACCTAGAGCATGGTATGAAAGATTTCACTCTTATCTAATCAAGATTGGTTTTATAAGAACAAGTGAAAACAGTAACATGTACATGAAGAATGATGAAAATGGAATACTGATCTCAACCATATTTGTTGATGATATTATCTTTTGTGGAAATGACTCTCTATGTAAGAACTTTAGAAATGAAATGAGCAAAGAATTTGAGATGTCATTAATCGGTGAGATAAAGTATTTTATAGGTTTACAAATACTGCAAATGAAAAATGAGATTTACATTACTCAATCCAAGTACATAAAGGAAATTTTGAAGAAATTTGGAATGGAGGATTCAAAACCAGTAAGTACTCCTATGACTACCAACTATAAACTATCAAAGAATGATTAATCTGCATCTATTGATGAGACACTCTACCGATCTATGATTGGAAAACTGCAATATGTTGTTCACAGCAGGCTAGACATAGCACATGCAATAGGTATAGTTGCAAGATTCTCTACAGATCCCAAGGAAACACACATGACAACAATCAAGAGAATTTTTAGATACTTGAAAGGCATTGAGGGTTATGGCTTAGTATATTAGAAAGGAAATGACTTTGATTTAAAAGTTTATATTGATGCTGATTGGGCAGGCAACATTGATGACAGGAAAAGCACAAGTGGAGGAGCTTTCTTTTTAGGAGAAAGAGTAGTGAGTTGGCTTAGCAAGAAACAAGGATGTGTTTCACAGTCAACAATAGAAGCTGAATACATTGTTGCAACATTGAATTGTACCAACATAGCATGGATCAAACAACTGTTGTAAGGTATAAATGAGAAAGTTACCCAGCCAGTAACTATATTTTGTGACAATACTAGTGCCATTAACATTTCAAAGAATCTTTTTATGCACTCTAAGACAAAGCACATCTCTATCAAATATCATTATCTTAGAGAAGAAGCTCAGGAGAAGAAAGTGGTGTTGGAGTATGTTAGCACAAAGGAACAAATAGCAGATATCTTCACCAAGCCACTGTCAAGGGACACTTTTGAGTATCTCAGAAGTAAGTTAGGGGTCCTACCCCTATCTTCTACTCATTGACCGAGTTTGGTGAAAGAATCAATTCGATGACTCTACAGAATATCTTTTAGGAGTTGATGCTGATTTACACACTTTAGGATGTTTTCTAAAAGTGTGCAGGAAACAATACAAGGAATAGGAATTGAAGACAAAATACTCTAACCAAGACTAAGTTGACACATAATAGCAGGAATTTACTTCTCAGAGAAAGAAATTATGTTTTAGTTCTTTAGTTTTTGGCATTGTTGTCAAAGGGGGAGAAGACTGAAGAAAGGAGGAGAAGACTAATGTATGGGGGAGAATTCTGATGATAGGGGGAGAGCATTTCAGCATTTAAGAATCTCACAGCAATCCAAATCAATTAGGTCAAATCAATTGGTTTTGCAATCAATGCCAAAGGGGGAGATTGTTTGAATTATAACAGACAAAGGGAGAATGTTGGCATTCCAATTACAATGAGAGATTGTTGGCATTTGAATAAGGATATTGAGAAGGTTGTTGATGATTATGGATATAACTGATTAAGGATATTTACTGTCTTAATATCATTATTTTGTCATTGATGTCAAGAAATTGATTTTCTAATTCAATATGATGTTGCTATATCTTGAGAATTATGATTTGATGAGTATAAAGATGTCGGTAAAAGACACACAAAGAATATGATGAATAAGGGTATAAATAAGTTATTCAATGGGAAACTATTACCAAGTTAAGACAATGACGAGATCATGATGTTTTAGATTGTTTTGATATCATACATATGTTATTGATTGTAAGGTTAATATTATACTATGTTACCGAGCAAAGAACCTAGTCGGTAAACCCTAAGGAACCTAGTCGGTAAACCCTAAGGTTATCGCTATCGGTTAATGAAGGCCGAATGTCTACCGAGTGAAGTTTAGTATTCACCGAGTTGCAACCGAGTAATAACAGAATGCATTGAATGAATAAAAGCATTATTTAATGAAAGAAGCTGATGAGCTGGCTATGATTAAATGATTGGTATGCTGTGAATGAAGTTTGTTAAAGAATCTATGGCAAAGGAAAATCAGCAAGAAGATCTACAGCTTAGATTGAACCGCAATACCCTAGCACAAGTTCCAAGAAATGTATGCAAGTTCCAAGGCGGGGTAAAACATTTTCAGATCGAAGGATACATTGAACCTGGTCAAAATTTGAAGATATGATGGCTATGATTGATCATTGGAAATGTGATCAAGGAGATTAAGCAGTTGACGAATTGTTTATAAATAAGGAACTATTGATAAACAATGTATGCGGGCAAGTGTAAGCACAGGGGTTGCTACACAATATTTACTGAGCACTGAAGCTTGAAGACCTGTTTTGATAATAGAGTATAGAGCCCAGCAGATGGACAAGATAAGTCCTATATTGTATTGAGCAAATAAGAATCTGCTTTAGCATTTTATATGTGAAGTTGCAGATAGATTTTAATTATTGTTATTTTGTAAAGTGATAGAAAATCTCTTAACCGAGTGGACTTAATAGTCTTATTTGTAAAACCCTCTAGCAAGGTGGCATTCTGATTGAGTGTTTGAAATCCTTTAACAAGGTCACTTCTAACAAGGTGAAGATCCTAACAAATTTGAGGGAAATCCCTTAACCGGGTCACATCTAGCAATGTGTTTGTAATCTTTAACAGGATTTTCTTTTAACCGAGCATACTCTAGAAGAGTATATTTTTTAGTGGGTCCGAAATCCCATAGTGGTTTTTCCCTATTTGGGTTTCCATGTTAAATCTAGTGTTATATGTTTTGTGATCTTATTTGTTTATGAGTTTGCATGCTTTACAGTTTTTCTGATAAGGTTACCTAGGTTGAATCTATTGTTTTTATGGAAGATTAAGTTTGTATGATTCACCCCCCCTCTCATCTTATTAGATTGGTATCTGTACTAAATATTTAGTATCAGAACTATCAGAGATTATTCATTGGGGGAGAGATTGTTACTCTTTGTATCTGTATTTTAATTTCTGGTTAATGATCTCTTTGGGAGATTGTTGGTTTTTGGTTTTTGGCATTTTTGCTTTGGCACTTAAATGGTTTTTCTATCTTGTGTTGCCATCAATGCCAAAGGGGGAGATTGTTGGTATTATGGATGTGTTCCATTGGTTTTGTCATTGATGTCAACACTTGTCAACACTTTTGAACACTTATCAATATTGAAGATCTTTGGTTATGTTCACCGGTATGTTTAGTGACTTATGCATAGTCACCAGTATTTGGTTCACTGGTAGGTTATATTGTTCATCGACGATGAGGATGATTTGTTATCATCTGGAGATTACTTGGTTATGTTGAAGAAATTGTTTGGAAACTTGGTTTTGGTGATTTAGTTATTGGTCTAATCGAGTTTGTATATTTGCTGTTACTAGCAAATAGGTCTAGGTTATGGATCGGCAAGCGTTATCTATTATAGATCAGCACGACATGTTATAGAGATGTTTTATCAATTAGTTATTGTTGTAAATGCATTGAGCTGACATGATGCATCACATATTGATTCATTTGTAATTGATTTAACTGTAATATTCTTAGTGAGGCTACCTACACATTTGGTCTTAGGTTTTTGTATATATGTTAAATCTCACTTGTGAGATTATGAAAAACAAGGTGTGGAAAGGAGTGTAATAAGGTATATGTGAATATAAGAAGAGCTATACACACAGACATCATTTGAAGATTCAAGGAAGGTATGAAGAAGGCAATCAGATATTAACCGGTATTGAATCCAGCATATGAAGATGCTATTTTTAGCAGTACATTATCATTGGATTTAACCATCCAATTGTAGTCAGTGTGACTCCCATTTTGTGATTGAGCAGTGAGCTCTAGGCAATTGGCCTTTTTGCATGTGCCGACCCCATTTGTACACACATACTATCTGTAGTAGTTTCATCTGATTGTGGGTAAGCTTTCCCACTGTGTTTTTCCCCTTACAGGGTTTCCACCTACAAATAACTATGTTATGTGTTGTGGGTGTTATTTGTCTTTCTGTTTCATGCATTAAACTTTACTAGTACTGTTATTAATTGTTAAACTATCTACTGACATTAAGTTTGGTTTACAGGTATTATGCACTAAGTTTGGTTAAGTTATATTTGGGTTGAAATTAATAGACAACTGATTCACCTCTTAGTTGCCTTCAAATCCTAATAAGCGCATCCTTCTTACTGTTTAGCGCGTCCGACCCAAAACTTAGCACATTCGGTAGTCACCTTAGCGCATAAAATTTCTGTTGATTCCCAATAAGCCTCAGCGCATTAAAGCATCAGTTCAATACATACAAGCAACAACTTAGTGCATCCAGTCCGTTTGTCATTGCATCCATTCCTTTCTATAGCGCACTCACGCCGAACTTTAGCACATAGGGGTGACAAAACAAAAGAAAGATTTTGTAACAGAGAAATATCATTTTAGGCTTGTAGAAGCCCACCTTAGATTTCAACTTTTCACTAACTTCTTTTTGTTGCAGGTTTTAACCATTTCTTGTAGGTTGAAGGAGTTAGAATTAGAAATTTTAAATATTTTAAGCTTTCTAAAAGTTAGATAATACGAACACATCTTTCCTTTTGGCTTAAAATTAATTAAATCTTTCTTTGGGGCTTAAAATTAATCAAATCTTTCCTTTGGGCTTAAAAAATAATCAAATCTTTGCAAGGTAAAAAGAACAACAAAATACCATTTTCTTGCTTTCTTAGGGAGAAAACATTTCATTTTGGGAAGCTCTAAAAAGAACAAGGCAACATTTATTTCTTGCAAAGTTTAAAATGAACCTCACCATCCTTTGGTGTTTAAAAGGATCCATTTTTTTTGTGCAAGTAAAGGAACCTCACTTTCAAAAGTTTAAGCAAAAAGAGGGTAATCTTTTCCCTTTCGAATTTATATTTTGTTGACTGAATATCGTAAATTTTCTTTGTCGACCAAGATTTCCTTAGATAAAAAATCATTGATTTGGAAAATAAAAGAACACCATTGTTTTTTGGAGCAACACCTCCAAATAGACTTTAGAAAATCACTGAATTGAAAGGATAAAAAGAACTTGATTGCTTTGTCTCAAAAGTGGAAGGTATATGCTCTCCCCTTAACTAGGTGACCAAAAAGCCAAACCACTCTTATGTTTTTTGTATTTCAAGTATTAAAACCTTTAGCAGGTCTGCCCTCCCAAGTTGCTCTTAGAGTGCCATTTAAATGGTCGGTGAGAGGGGAACGACTTATGTGGGAAATGACTTTATCACCAAGTGTTACAACCCACTATAATAAAAAGCGGAGGATGACAAAATTCCCTTCAACGATTAGCCTTCCCCCAGTATCTTTACGATACGTAAAACCTTTGTTCTAAAGTTTGGGAAGCCTCCCGAGGGAGTTTATCAGTGAATACCGAACAAGAATTTTGATTAGGAACTTTAGCAATAGAAACCTTGAGCCGAGTCAGTATCCAAACATCCTCAATATCATAGTGCAAGGGTGGGGAAGAATTTGCCCCCAAGATTACTCACCATATATCTCCCAAGATAACTACCCAATTGTGAAGCAATTCCCTTTGGGTTAATTTATGACAAAAGGCAAAAAAATGGACGTCCCCTAGGGGGTGACACGGTTGTTTGAGATGACGGAGTATCGAGACTAGTGGGATATGATATTGTTGATGACCCTTGAATAAAGAGTATGTCTGATTTGTATTCTTTGTATCCAAACCTGTGAAAATATTGGGGATTTGAACACATCCTCGTAGAACATACACTATCTATTTAATATAGGCAAAATTGGTTCTTTTTTTCATGCTGTGTTTTTAGTTTATATTTTCAGAAAATCATCCATCAAAAATCAAACAAGTGTTAAAAATTACCAAAATACCAAAAACAAAACAATGAAAACAATTTAGCTCATAAGAGAAACCTCTTAGCGCATTAGAAGCATTGTCTTGCACGTACCAACACAACTTTAGCACTTTTATCCATCAAGTTAGCACACAACACTTTTTCTCCTGATAAACATTTCACGAGCACTTTTGGAGACCATATTAGTGCTTTCAAGCATCAGTTTAGCGCATTGGGGGCAAACCTTAGCGCTTTGAGTTAGAACTTTAGTGCATAGTCAGGACATAATAGTGCTTGATCATTCCTGTCAAAACAAAATTCAAAACTTTGAGTTAGCACGTAGCACAGGCTACTTAGCGCATAGGTGGCTTTGACTAGTGCATCTAGATCACATAGTAGTGCATCAGGTCTATGTCTTCGCGCATAGGTAAAACCTAAAAAAATAGAGAGTTAACTGGGCAGTTTTGAAAATTTTTATTGTCAGTATTGAATACCCTTTTGGATCCTTAGTCGAACTCACCAATCAATATTTGAACCAAAACATCAGAGAAAATATTCCAACAATCCAGCAAGCATCCTTGGAACAAAATTGTTGAAACTAAAACTAGCTAGAGATAAAACTTTCTCCAATCGAAATCAGGTAACATCATCACATTGATCAAAAGGTTCGCCATCTAAACAAATTTCATCAACCCAACATACCTAGTTTAAACTTACGTTGTCAAATCAAGTCTCCATATCGGGAAACTCTTATCCATATCATTTGACGCGCTTTGTCGTGGAGGTGAATCTAAACCTCTACTCAATAAAAGTAGGCTTAAGTTTTCAAATGAAGTATCTCAATCCAAAAAAATCAAAAGAAACCATTGATCTCGTGTATGACCACTCCTCATATTTTGAGAAGAAAAGGTCTTCATCACAACACTAAGTTGAAGAAACGACAACATAGTTCCAAAACACTTGCCAAATGAAACAAATTTCTATACATAAATTGTAAACTCTTGAAATCACATTGCACCTTTCTCCATCATATGTGGTTGTATCTTCAAGACAAGTCAAACGAATTTGATGAAGAACCATTGAAAAGTAGAGCCTTTTGCAAAAAACCAACATTCAGTCAATGCTTGAATCGTGGAGGAAAGATCAACACTGCTTTCTTTCCAGAAGTTTGCAACACTTATAGCATATCTTGATTTGAACCACCAACCCCCGAACAACAAGAAGAAGAGTGATCCATAGATATACCCAAATATGATAAGCATGATGGTAAGAGTGATCCCCATGATCATGTTTAGGAGTTTTATACCACGAGCCTTGAATTTGCTCACAATGACACTTATTTGATGAGGCTATTCCCAAGAAGTTTGGAAGGGAAAACAATGGAGTGGTTGTCTAAAGTTACACCTCCCATCAGATCCTTTGATGAGTTGGTCAATAAATTTATCACACAATACTCCTACAATATTCAACACACAATCACCATGCTGGATGTATGTAATACCAAACACAAAAATAATGAAACATTCATGGTGTTTCTTCAACGTTGGAGACGTATGGTTTCAAGATATCCTCGAGATGTGCTTGAAAAGGCAAAGATGGAAATTTTCATCGACAATCTAAATAATGAGATGAGTTATATACTCAAGCTCCAATGCATACCATCTTTTGCCAAGTTAATCGAAAACAGAATCCAAGTAGAGGAAGCATGCATCAAGAAAGGGACATTAAAGTTCTTCAAAGAAGGAACAAATTCATTCAACTCTCACTTTAACAATCAAAACAACAACAACACTTTAGACAAATCTAGATTATAGACCAAAAAAAAATGTTATTAATGAGGGAGGAGCTGATGCTAATGATATAAAGTCCAAAAAACCAGTGTTGGCTTTATCAGGTAATTCACAAGCTACTAAGAATCAAAAGGGTGTTCACCAAAGCACTAACACTTATCTGCCAAATACCAATCAAGGACCTTCAAATGCAAACATTAACAAAAATACCCAAGGCAACAACACAAATCGATGAACTAATCTAAATCCCAGGGGTAACACCAACAATTTCCCAAATAGTAGCATTTACACACCATTGGGGCAATCCTTAGAATCAACATTCTGCGAACTCCTGGTAAACAAGATTATCACATTGCCAGCCATAAATAATTTCGAACCCCAAATCAAACCACCTTGGTGGAATGACTTGCATTTATGTGATTTTCATCGAAACAAAGGACATCACACAAATGATTGCATGAGGCTTAAAAACATTGTTCAAGATATGATTGATAGAGGTGATTTAATGGTTGATGGTCTCAAAATGAATGGTGATCATGACGCCTTTAAAAATACTCTTCCAAATTACAAGGAAGGAGCTTCATCATCAAATGATACATGGGGAGCTCACATGAATCATCTGTACAACAACACCATCAATCACATATCAACAAAGGATAATCAGATAAACGTCATAAGGATCAAAGACAAACAAGACCATACATAAATCAATGTGATAACTTGAGCTCAAAAAATATGTCTTGAAAGGACATACCTCAACATCAACCACTATCGCCATGACTGAATATCCATACTCCTGCTCAGATATCCATACTCGAGTTGCTCAAACTCTCACCAAAACATAAGGACATATTGGAACAAGCGCTAGTTGAAACAAATGTACCTCAAGATCTGGATATTGACAAATTTCAAGCCATGGTGACTCACATGACAGGGCCTCATAATCTCACATTTTCTGAACATGATAATATCTCTTTGAGTCATCCACATAATACTCCCCTTCATATTGAAGTCTTAGTCTACAACATCGAGTTAAAAGAGTCTTAATAGATGGAGGAGTTGGTCTCAATATCTGTACCTTAAAACTTATCTGTGCATTGGGATTCTCTGAGCAGTCTATTGATCCACACAAAAAAATCACCATCAAGGCATATGATGATGAAGAAATATCATCCAAGGGAACAATGATACTACCTATTCAGGTAGGACCGATACAAAGGGACACTATGTGCCAAGTCTTAGACATAGACTTAACATACAATATTTTATTTTGTCGTCCTTGGATACATGAAATGCAAGTAGTACCCTCAACTTACCATCAGTGTTTCAAATTCCCATATAATGGGCAGGAGATTTCCATATCGGCTGACAATAATAGGGAAGCTCAAACTTCCTCAGTATTATATCATCATCAAGAAAAGCTCAAATATTTACCACTAGATTTTAAACAAAAGATGAAAATCAAAGAGAAAGGCATGGGAGAATACTCTTTTGAACCCACGTGTCTATCCAAATTGCCAGCATCACCAAAATCTCATGGATAAATTTCTGCATCAACACATCAAGCAACACAGTCTATCAACAAATTTGATGGCAAGTTCATTCAATTGGGTACACTAGTACATGAATCAGAAGAGAAAGACATCCTTAGTTGGATATACAAGAATGAGGAAGACTTTAGAGCTACTACTATGGAGGTAGCCATACCAACACAATAGTATGGAAAAGGATTCCTGATCATGCAACAGATGGGATACAATGGAAAAGGAACTATAGGTAAGCATCAAGAAGGCATTACAGAACCATTGGACCCTCCTTCACAATTTTCTCGAGATAAAATAGGATTGGGATATGGACACAGTCTACCCCCAAGGTAGAAGAAAAATAAATATCAAAAACCTCAGTGGAAAGTAAAGAATAAATACAACAAGGACTCATGGCAAGAGGCACTACACCAAGTAGTAGAAACAATAAGGAAAGAGCGAGAACACGAAGAAAAAGAGAAACAACAAGAGGAGTTGGCCATTCAAAGAGAAGAAGCATCATATGAGGAAGTACACCATGTTCAGGAACCTATTCAAAACAAGGCGGAATCACCTCCTGATGAAATCACTACTCCCCAAGGAGAAACAATATATGAACAGATGCAAAGAGTACAAGTAGGTTCTGATTCAGAATCAGAGAAAACTACCAGACTAGTATCAATTATTAGGGATCTCTTTTCACCTTACAACATACCTATTAGCAGCACTGGAAGACTCTGGGACAATACTTTTGAAACTGATTCTAATGACTACGAATGGGGTAGATGTCCAAATGTTACTAAAGATATCCTTGAAGGTGCTATTCATACACCCCTTTCTTAGGAAGGACAAGGCACAAAGTCTAGATTACTTGAATTTGGTCCACAACATATCTACGAAGCTAAGGAAAATGAGCAACGACACTACGAGCAAGTCTACATGGATGATGATACCATCAAAGACCTTGACAATAACCAATATCCCACACAACCTTAATGATACCTCTATCATGACACTTACCGCAGCCAACCTCGACCCACCGAATGACTCTTTACCACTCGCATTTCCTGATCTCATAGACTGGGATGAACTTGAACACCATGACATACCTATTTTCCTAGATGACGAATCCATTGTCCATTACCTATCTACTGTTAACCCAGAAACATACTCTACCAATGAACAAAATAACAATATCTGTAATTAGGAGGGTGCCAAGTCTTTCAGTCGCAAAAATAAAAGAAATAAAGGATCTAATGCTGAAAACCAGTCAATGGCAGCCCTAGATCACAAAAAAGTCAAAATAAAGGATGCATCTGAGGGTGAAAACCTTTTTAAGGCACCTAAGGATGGGAGACTTGACATTCTTCCTAAAAAATATCAGGAGTGATCACCCATATTGATTGAGCCCACTCAATCAATTAACATTGGTATAGAAGAAGTAGCTAAAAACATACACCTAGAAGAATCTCTAATAGAGAAGAAAAACCAGAGTTTATTAGGTTCTTCAAAGAAAAGAAAATCAATTTTGCTTGGTCCTATGCAGATATGCCTGGAATAGATCCAAACTTAATCATGCATCATTTATCTATTGCTCTAGGAGCTAAGCCAGTCAAACAAAAGCTAAGAAAGATGAATCCACATGTGGCATTAATGGTCAAATCTGAACTAAAGAAGTTATTAGACGTCGGATTTATTCGACCTATAGACTATGCTGAATGGATTTCAAACATTGTGCCAGTTTCAAAACCAGATGGAAGCATCATGATATGCACTAATTTTAGAGATGTTAACAAAGCCTGTCCAAAGGATAACTTTGCTTTTCCCAACATAGACATAATTGTGGACCTCGCAGTAGGCCATGAAATGCTATCATTCATGGATGGTTTCTCTGGCTATAATCAAATCAAGATAGCTCCAGAGGATCAAGATAAAATAGTTTTCACTTGTCCTTGGGGAACTTATTGTTGGAATTTTATGCCTTTTGGCTTGAAGAATGATGGGGCAACTTATCAAAGAGAAATGATGACAATCTTTCATGATATGATGCATACCTTCATGGAGGACTATATGGATAATTTACTGGCTAAGTCATTTACCTAGGCAGAACATCTGGGCATATTAGATAAAATCTTTCAAAGATTGGAGAAATTACAAGTCAGGCTAAACCCTAAGAAGTGTGTCTTCGGGGTGACATCAAGCAAATTATTATACTACATTGTGTTAGCAAAGGGCATTGAAGTAGATACAATGAGGTACAAGCCATCATGGAGATGCCACCTCCTAAGAACATTAGCCAACTCAAATCTCTACAAGGACGGCTACAGTCTATCAGGCAATTCATAGCCCAATTAGCAGATACAAGTTTACCATTCAATCATTTGCTACATAAAAACATACCATTCAGATGGGAAGCCAAGTGTGCAAAATCGTTCTATCAAATCAAGCAATATCTAATGAACCCACTAGTTCTGGTACTATGAATAGCAGAGAAGCCACTTATTCTCTACATATCAACAACAGACATATCATTGGGGGCACTGTTAGCACAAGAAGATCAAGAAGGAAAGGAACAAGCTATCTATTACATTAGCAGAACATTAAATGGATATGAGCTGAATTACACATTCATTAAGAAGGCTTGTTTAGCTATGGTATTCGCCTCTCAAAAGTTCTGACATTACATGCTAGCTCACGCAATCAAGCTAGTAGCAAAAATTGATCCTCTCAAGTATTTACTCAGCAAAGCAGCTCTTACAGGCTGACTAGCTAAATGGGTCATGATTCTCAGTGAGTTTGATATCCAATACACAGAGCATCGAGCTATCAAGGGACAAGTAATTGCAGATTAATTAGCTAAATCACCACTACTAGATAAGAAACCAATGAAGATCAAATTTCTAGATAGAGATGTCCTTACTATTACACCCAAGAAATGGACCCTGTACTTTGATGGTTCCTACAATCAACATGGCTCAGGTGCCGACATCTTGTTCATCACTCCTGAAGGGCACACCATTCCAAGATCATATAGACTCATGTTTCCATACACCAATAACATCATTGAGTATGAAGCACTGGTCATACGAATCAAAATGACCGTAAAATGGAGAATCACGAATTTAAAGGTCTATGGAGATTCCCAACTGGTTATAAATCAGATCAATAATGAATATCAGATAAAGGATGACAAGCTACTACCATACAAATGAATGGTGGATGACTTCAAACAATATTCTGTACACATCACCTTCAAGCAAATACCAAGGTTGGACAACAGAGCGACCAATGCAATGGCTACTATCGCTTCACTACTACAAATTCCAGAGCAATAGAGTCATTATGAGTTTCTAGTAGAGCAACTGTTTTCCCCAGCCTATGACAATTTTGCATCCTATGTTATCTATACCTTAATGATTCAGACTCTCCTTTGTACGAGACAATCTATGAATGTCTTAAAACCAATACCCTACCCATTGACCTATCTCGAAATAAAAAAAATGTAACTTTATCCGACAAGCCGCCCGTTATACCTTAACTATTGATACCCTTTACCGTTGAGGTCTAGATGGTACTCTTCTTCATTGCGTTGATCATAATGAATCTGACTCTTCTTTATAGGAGCTTCACAAGGGTATATGTGGCACACATTCAAGTGGTCCTACTCTTGCTAAAAAACTTTTGAGAATGGGATATTACTAGCCGAAAACAGAGAAAGATTCTTATCAATTTGCAAAGAAATGTCCTAAGTGCCAAATCCATGGCAGTCTTATCCATGCACCAACATAGGAATTGCAGGCATTTACAACATCTTGGCCTTTCTGTCAGTGGGCACTTGATTTAGTAGGGAAAATCCATCCTTCCTCTTCAAATGGACACAAGTTCATTATTATTGCAACAGAGTATTTCACAAAATGGATTGAAGTAGTCCCAATGACCACAATAACTGGAAAGCAAATTGCCTCTTTTATTCTCAATTATCTAATTTGTAGATATGGCATCCCCAGTTCTATTTGTTAGGTCTCAAAGACAACTGAGAGGGGGGGGGGGTGAATCAATTGTCCAATAAATTAAACCAAAATTAACTTAACCAAAACTTAATGCTTAATGCCGACAAACCAAACTTTATGCCGGTAGACAGTTTTATCAGTTAATTGTAGTGCCAGTAAAGATTAATGCATGAAATAGAAAGACAATAACATCCACAACACATAACACAAATATTTGTACGTGGAAACCCTGTAAGGGGAAAAACCACGGTGGGAAGCCTTACCCACAATTAAATGATACTACTGCAGATAATATGTGTGTACAATATGCAGTCTGCACGTGTAGAAAGGCCAGCTACCTAGAGCTCACTACTCAATCACAAAATGGGAGTCACATTAACTACACTTGGATGGTTAAATCCAATGATAATGTACTGAATAAAATAGCATCTTCATATGCTGGATTCAGTATCAGTTTAGTTTTGATTGCCTTCACAAAAACCTTCCTTCAACCTTCAAATGATGTTTGTGTGTATAGCTCTACTTATTTTCACATATACCCTATTACAATCTTTTTTCCAATCGCATATCAATCTCATAAATGAGATCTTACATTTGTACCATAACCTAGGAACCAATTGAATAGGTCGGCTCACTAAAAGATATTACAATAAAATCAATTACAAATAAATCATTATGCGATGCATCATGTCAGCTCAATGCATTTACAATAATAATAAATCATCTCCATAACGTGTCGTTCTGATCTGGAATAGATATTCTTGTCGGTGCCTAAGCTGGACCTATTTACCAGTAAGAACAAATATGCAAACCTGAATAGACCAATAACCAAATCACCAAAACCAAGTAATCAAATAATGTCTTCGACATAACCAAGTAGTCTCCAAGTCATTCCAAGTGCCGGTGAACAACATAACTTGCCGGTGAACCATATACCGGTGACTGTGCATAAGTCTCTGACTTGCCGGTGAACAAAACCAAAGATCTCCAAGTGCTGATAAGGTTGACAAGTGTTGACAAGTGTTGAAATGAATGCCAAAACCATATCAACATATCCAAAATACCAACAATCTCCCCCTTTGACATTGATGGCAACACAAGATGGAAAAACCATCAAAGTGCCAAAACAGAACTGCCAAAAGCCAAAAACCAACAATCTCCCAAAGAGATCATTAACCAGAAATTAAAATAAATAATTTCTCCCCCCTAGGGATAATTTCTCTCAAAAGATATCTCTCCCCAAAATGTTTTTCAAATGTTTTTCCACAATATCTCTCCCCCTTGGACATCAAATGCCAAAGCAATACAAAACCAAATACAAAATACCAATTAACCAATTTATCCAACTACTCCCCCTGAGAAGTAGCTCTCCTCATCAAAGCCGAAATAAAAGATTTTTCTGTTAATTCTACTAGTTGATGACAAGCATCAACTATCTAAGTCTCTAGCAGTGGGGGTAGGACTCCAAGCTGCTCTTTGAGATATTCAAAAGTCTTCTTAGGCAAATGCTTTGTAAAAATATATGCAATCTGCTATTTGGTATTCACATCAACCAATTTTACTTCTTTTGCTTCAACATTCTCTTGTAGAAAATTGAATTTGATAGAAACATGTTTAGTCTTAGACTGAAGTACTGGATTCTTTGATATATCAATTGCTGCCATATTATCACAATAAATAGTTATAGGTTCCTTGCATTTTACCTTTATGTCCTTCAACATTTGTTTGATCCATAATACCTATGTACAATTAGTTGCTGCTGCAACATATTATGATTCTACTATTGATAGTGATGTACAACTCTGTTTCTTGCTCAACCATGAAATTAGTTTGCTACCAAGAAAAAATGCTCCACCGGTGGTGCTTTTTCTGTCATCTACATCTCTTGCCCAATTAGCTTCTGTGTATGCACATAAATCAAAATTTTCATCTCTAGGATACCATAAACCAAGAATCGTAGTGCCTTGTAGGTACCGAAAAATCCTTTTCACTACTGATTCATGATTTTCTTTAGGATTACTTTGAAATCTTGAAACAATACATACGACATTCATAATATCAGGTCTTGTTTGTGTCAAATACAATAAATCTCCTATCATAGACTTGTATCTAGTTGGATTAATAGGTGTTGATTCATCCTTCAAAGATAATTTATCAGTTGTAGTCATAGGTGTGCTTACCAGTTTATAGTTTTCCATGCCAAATTTCTTTAGTAATTCTTTCAAGTACTTATATTGACATAGGAATATACTTTTATCAGTTTATGAAATCTGCAATCCTAAAAAGAATTTTATCTCTCCAATCATAGACATTTCAAATTCTTGCTGCATTTTGTTAGAAAATTCTTTACACAACCCATCTTCTCCTCCAAAGATTATATCATCAACAAAAACTTCAATAACCAAGATGTTATCATTAGTCACTTTGTAGTATATATTGTTGTTAGCATTACCTTTAGTGTATCCAAGCTTCAAAAGACATTTGTCCAATCTAGCATACCAAGCTCTAGGAGCTTGTTTTAATCCATATAAAGCTTTCCTTAACCTGCAAACCATGTCTTTGTTATCTATCAAAGAAAATCCATTAGGTTGTTCAATATAAACTTCTTCTTCAAGATCTCCATTCAGAAATGCACATTTAATATCCATTTGATATACTTTATAGTTCTTGTGTGCTATAAAAGCCAATAAAAGTCTGACTGCCTCAATTCTAGCTACCGGTGCAAAGGTTTCATTGTAATCAATTCCTTCTTTCTGTGAATATCCCCTACACACTAATCTTTCTTTGTTTTTGATTACCTTACCCTCTTCATTAAGTTTATTTCTTAAAACCCATTTAGTTCCAATTATGTTTTTGTCTTTAGGCCGGGGAACTAATGACCAGGTGTTATTCCTTTCAATTTGTTCCAATTCATCTTCCATATCTTTAATCAAATATTTATCTTCACATGCCTCATTAATTGATGTAGGTTCAATTTGAGAAATAAGACATACCTCTTCATTTTCCAATCTTCCTCTAGTCATAACTCCTTGAAATTTTTTTCCAATTATCTAACTTTCAGAGTGGTTCAATCTTACATACCTGGGTGTTTTTACTTGCTGTTGTTCTTCAGTAACTGTTGAATCTTCAGATGATGCCGGTGTAACTGGATCAACATTCTATACCGGTGTATTCAGAGTAGGTTCATTTGTGATTATCTCTATTACCAGTCCAGAGTCCATGTACCTTGAATTTCCTCTAAACTGTTCATCAATCTTCACATTTGCACTCTCAACAATTTTCTGCAATCTTTTGTTAAAACATCTATATGCCTTGCTCTTAGATGAATAACCAAGAAATATTCCTTCATCACTTCTAGGATCAAATTTGCCAATATACTCATCTCTTCTAATATAGCATTTACTTCCAAATATTCTAAAATATTTAAGAGTAGGAGTATTACCAAACCATAGTTCATGAGGGGTCTTACCGGTTTCACCTTTCATGTGAACTCGGTTGAATGTATAAACTGTTGTATTGACCACTTCTCTCTAGTATATATGAGGTAGATTTGCTTCCAATATCATACTTCTGGCTGCATCCAAGATAGTTCTATTTTTCCTTTCAATAACTCCATTTTGCTGTGGTGTCAGGGGTGCTGATAAGTGTCTTCTTATCCTATTCACTTCATAGAATGTATTAAATTCCTTAGATGTGAACTCACCTCCTTGATCTTATCTCAAACACTTGATTTTCTTTCCAGTTACATTCTCTACCATCACCTTGAATAGTTTGAATTTCCCAAATGCAGATTTCTCCCTGAGAAAAGTAACCCAACACATTCTAGAATAGTCATCAATGATTAGCATAAAATACCTATCTCCTTGTATACTTCTAGTTCTTGCTAGACCACATAAATTAGTATGAATTAAATCAAGAACATTTTTAGATTTCTCTAGAATACTTTTGAAAGATGCTCTAACTTTCTTTGCAAATTGACATTCCTTACATACTGGATTATGAGGTTTAACAATCCTAGGTAAATCTCTTACCGCCTTAGTTGTACCTCTTTTCACAATACAATCAAAATTTACATGACAAAGTCTCGTATGACATAACCAACTTTCATCAATATGTGCAATCAAACATGCTTTCTCATTGTTGTTCAAATAAAAGATATTGTGAAGGGGAAAAAGCGAGACTAGGTTAACATGTCCTAATCCTACCTTTTGACACACATTGCAGAATACGAAAGAGCCTAGAGGTATCACACAATTGGCTACTTCTTTTTGTGAAAGAGAGAGCCACGAGCTACCTATTAGGGTTTCTATTCCTTTGTTGTAATTGAAAGATAAAATGATGCAAGTTCAATTCCTAACCTCAAAGTGCAAGTATGAACTAATAACAAAATTGCAGAATTGAAGTTAAACAATGGAAAGTTGCAAACACAAGGACAAGACAAGAATGCAGATGCATACCCAGAGTCAAAATCTGAGTGAAAATGTTTGGGACGGGGGCACGGGCGCCACTGTCTTGATTCTGTTCCTGAAACTGCACCTGAAACTGCTATTTTGCAACCTGGAAAACTGTCAGAAATGTTGTCTGACAGAAGGACCAGGGTGCTCAGCACCTCTGTCCCAAGGACCAGGGCACCTAGTACCCTTGTCTTGGTAGGACCAGGGTGCCCCACGCCCCTGTCCTGGACTTTTGCTCTGAAACTTGGTGTATGGTTCAGTCTCCGTCTGCTTCTTTCGGATCTGCAACTTGCGGCGTCGTCTGAATCCTGAAATCTACACTTATATCTGAAAAGGTGTTTTGGGCGGCTATATAGGGTATTTCCTTAGTCAAACCCCCACTTTGGTGATTTCCACCTCCACTAATAGCCAAGTTGTATTGTACAAGTAGTGTGTGTGCAGACCTTGTGTGTGTGCAAGATCCTAAAATGCAAGTAAGCAAACTAGAGCAACCTAGAAAGTAAACCCTAATTGCTTGTAAATGATAATGTAAATGCTCCAAATCAAGATGTAAAGAGATGTAAAGCATGAATACAAGTGATATAATGAGACTTATGCAAAGACATGAAAACAACATGAAATCATACCCAACCCCAAGGGGGAGGGTACAAGCCAATCTTCAGTCGGTGATCCCTTATTGCTCTTCAATGCCTTCAAAGCCCTAAATGGATGAATGAAATTGATAAATGCTTGATAGATGGATGTTGAATGTTGTTGAAGTCTTCAAAGATCTGCTCTTTCGCTGCATAGAAGGTCCCTCGAAACCAAAAATTTCGGATCCTCTCCAGTGAAGAAAGAGAGCTCTTATATATGAAACCCTAGGTCTTAATTTCAACTTTTGGCTGACCTAGAGATTGAATATCCCACCAATTTCTTGGGGTTAAGCTTTATTTTATGATTGGATCGCGCTCCTAAAATTTTGGGAAAAATGTCCAGGACTGTGTGCACTCCGGGCACCATGGTCCTGGCAACTTTTTACCAAATTTTCAGGGCCGTCAGATATGATGATTTTAGGGAGAATCCCGAAGTTATAGGTGATTTCAAGATGTTTTGACCCCCGAAATCAAGCCCCCAAGTTCAAAATAGGACTTAATTAGGGTTTTTGATTAAATGATGTATTGGAGGAATAAAATGAAAGGGGGCACACTTTAATGAAAGGGCCCAAATTTATGATGTGGAGGACAATGAAATAGGACCTTAGACCTAATTAATTTGATTAATTAAGTGCTAAAGGAGAAATGCAATGCAAAATGCAAACTGCACCAAGGCAGGTGCTAAACTAGGTGTGAAATTGTACTGCTTTAGCAAGTGCGTACAATTTACGACGCTACATTTAGCCCCCACTTTAGCGGTCATATGAGTACTACGTGCATATGCAAGCTAAAGTACAGGAAAGTAAACATTATTTGAAAAAGGATATATCCATAAGTTTGTCGAATGAAGCCCCTAGTGGTATCTGCAGTACATAGTTAGGAACCGCACCCTACAAAACACACGTTAGATCACAAAATCACCTAATGCTTACTAAGGAAAGTGATGAAATTTGGGAGTAGCTATATGCCGCCCCCTATTTTGGCTTGCTTATTAGGGAGGTGAAACAGGGTAGCATGTTTACTTACGACAAATTATGTGAGCGATTATTGATGAGAGATGTTCACTACAAAGGCTTCATCAGAGCACATTTTGGAACATCAAGGGAGTAAGGGAATGAAAAGTTGATTCCTATGCAACAAACGGTTCGAAAATCGCATCTCCCAAACTCAAGTTATGATGAAATGAGTGATAGAGGAAAATTAGGGTTTTGAAAGTAAAGGTAAAGGAATGAAAGTATATACCTTGAAAGTGACTATTGCATTTGTCACTTTGTTGATTTCTAAGTATTGTTCAGTGTAGCAGAGCCCACATAGCCATCATCATTCCTTCATGATGACCAGAGCATCCCATGAGGATTGAGATCATGCGACAGGCCGTGATCGACGATGAGCCACTGAACGAGGTGAGTTGACTAAACTTTGACTTTCTGCATTTCTATTTAGTTTGAGTTTCTGTGATCGAATGCAGGCCCTGGAATCTGACCCTAGGTCCCACCCAGGGCGCCATGGTCCTTTCAGGGTGCCATGGTCCCTGAAGGGCGCCATGGTCCTTTCAGGGCGCCATGGTCCCTGTGGGGTGCCATGGTCCCTGAAGGGCGCCATGGTCCTCTCAGGGCGCCATGGTCCCCTCAAAGCGCCATGGTCCCAATTAGGACTTGGCAAGGGTCAGATTTCGATGTTTGTCAGTTTGCGTATTTGGCATAGATGATTTTTATGATTGATTACTGATTACACTGATGTTTTTTTATTGCAGGGTCTCCCATACATGAGAGAGCACACGGCGGGGCAGATTCTTCGCAGTTTGTGAGATCAGATTCCCCGGCTGACTCAGGCAGAGAGAGACACATTATCTATAGTAGGTTTGTGGTATATGATTCTTATGCCAGCCATTCGATTTCATCTTGCGATGCTGATGGCACTCATGGAGCGATGGGATCCCGACACATGCACATTCCAGCTTCCAGTAGGGGAGATGATAGTGACACTTGAGGATGTGTACCGCATACTTCGCCTACCGATCAGAGGAGCTACCATGACATATGCGATCGATCGGTTAGCAGAGGATCATTAGAGGGAGCAGATATATTGCATCAGGAGAGTCATGCCGAGTGAGAGGAGAGGTTGCATCATGGTCAGCTGGCTCTTACATCCTATAGGAGAGGTGCCCCTCATGAGACGTCTTATGATTGCCATCATTGCACTAGCTGTCTGTCCTAACGGGTGAGGTACGCACATGCATGGGGGTCTCACATGGTGCATCAGGGCTATGGAGAGACATAGGAGAGTATACGCTTGGGGTCAGAGTATGCTTGCACATCTCTATCACGACCTCGAGGAGTATGTTTTCGGACAGGGTTGCAGCTTGATGACATGCACAGTTCTGCAGGTGTGGATATTTGAGCACTTTACATGCACCAGGCCTGTCGGCTATCCGATGAGTGCGGCTAGCGAGCGACCTAGGGTATTTGCTTATCCACTTACCAGCGAGTGGAGATTTGGGGATCTACTGTATTGGAGAGTGATATTTGATAGGTTGACAGCTGAGGTGACTGTATGGAGGCCATATCTGCGGATGCACAAATGGGATGGGATGGAGAGACAGCTAGCATGCTTACAGAGGAACCGCCTACTGGGAGGGCGATATCCACATATCATAGTCCCATTCTATTTTGACCAAGTACGGAGGCAGTTTGGGCTAGAGCAGTGTGTTCCAGCTGATGTACCCATCTACACTGGACACTCACGAGTCCTTCCTAGACCCAAAGCAGTAGCGAGACCTACGATAGATGATATCGAGATCACAGATATAGAGGGGTCCGACCAGGATGTGGTCACTGATTATGCCATAGATCCCGAAGCACAGTGCAGGTATCTCTCATGGTTTGTGAGGACATACCCAGGGCCTATCTTTCCACCAGATCACCCGACAGGCCATCCAGGTCCATGGAGACATGGAGACCGAGATGAGGATCAGGGATCCAGATCGGAGGAGCCAGAGGAGGGAGAGGGTCATGAGGAGGTAGGAGGTTCTGATCCGCCCATAGGAGATCAGCCTAGTGCTAAGGAAGAGGAGGAGGAGGAAGGAGAGGAGGATGACACAGATAGAGATGATGATGAGGAGAATGAAGATTCGGATGAGGACAAGGATGTGGATGAGGACAAGGATGACAAGGAGGAGGAGATTAGAGATGATGAGGAGGAGTCAGATGCAGCTCCTCACCATTCAGGAGATGATACCATAGCCTTAGATCCTCTTGTTATTCCCCAGAAGGGGGAACAGGAGGCGATACGGAGACTTGTACCCATCACGCACAGATCATTCGAGCATGGGGAGCCTAGTAGTTCCTAGTCACAGATGCTACCGTACCACGATCCCTACTCGTGTGAGGGAGATCCAAGTATAGTAGGTTTATATTGACAGATCAATGTTTTGATGACATAGAATGGTACTAACACAAAATCCATTCTACTGCTACCGCTAATTTGCAGGAGTGGCATTCTCTGATCCAGCAAGCAGTGACAGATATTTCCATGACAGCACAGATCCCTAGTTCCTCACAGGTTGCTTATAAACCTCAAGGGAACGCGGGTCAGCATGATGATTTTCTTTTCCCCATTTCGAGTATAGGTGGAAATATGGAGGGAGAGAGAGCGAGCTCTATCAGAGGACCTTCAGCGGGCACAGTGTGATCTAGTGGCAGCTCAGGCCGAGGCTACCTCGTATCACGCAATTCTTATGGATAGGGATCATAGGAGTTCCTCTTGGAGTCATTCACGATCTATATCACGTTATACACCCATGGGTCCACCTTCACGGCCAAATCAAGAGGGAGCATCTAGTCGTCACTCTCTAGCCACTAGCCCTAGGGATAGGAGATGATCTTATGATGTAGGGTAGGTCACATTTTGGATGTATAGTGACCTATTTTTGTATATTGATCCACACACACACACACATATATATATATATATATATATACATGCTTCTTTGTCTCAAACGTGTTATCTTTAAAACATTGTGTATTTTGATTAAAGTTAATACATTTGGTAGATGTACATGTATGTTCTGAATTTAATTCCCATGTGATTGATTTCTCAATGCTCCATGATTAAATTGATACATGTGTGACTTAATAAAAATAAAATATTTAATCAAGTACTACATTGATGATAGAGAAGAAATATGTGTTAAGCCTAAGAATCATATAAGTAACATGATACAACTCTACTTAACACATAAAGACATTGTATAATATGCCAACATAATGAAAATGTAAATCTTTTGCAATTTACATAGATGAATTCAAGACAAATCATAGAATAAAGAAACACGCTTGTCAGGAACGAAGCAATATAGATTAAACAAAACATCATTTAATTCTATTTGCTCTAACAAAGATATGCTAACATATTATCCAATTCTGAAGAAGTGCAAAGAAGATACATGAAATAAAAGATAGGAAATGAGGAATTAAGCATAGTATCTACGCAAGTGCATAGAATTTATAGGTTCTTTAAGAGGCGTACCGTCTACACCTACTATTTTATAAGCACCTGATCCATAATATTCAATAACAATATACGATCCAAGCCAATTAGGACTAAATTTTCCCTTTTCTTCAGGTAAGGCATTCACATTGCGTTGATTCTCATAGAGAACTAAGTCACCTACTGAGAAAGAACATTGAATAACCTTATCATTATAGCTTCATTGTATAGTTTTGTGATACTCTTGAATATGCTCAAGAGCATTTATACGCTGTTCATCAAGCATCTCAAGCTGTTGAAGTCTTTTCTCTCTATAAGAGTCATCATCTACTATACCTTTGAGAGAAACTCTAAGTGATGGAATCTCTAATTCTAAAGGCATAATAGCATCAACACCATAAACAAGATTATAAGGGGTAGTTTTGGTAGCAATTCATACACTCGTTCGGTAGGCCCAAAGAGCATAGATTAGCTGAGTACTCCAATCCTTACCATGCTTATTCATGGTTTTGCGAAGAATTTGTTCAATTATCTTATTGGATGATTCGGCTTGACCATTTGATTGAGGATAGTATGGTGTAGAAAATCGATGTTTGATATGATATTTCTCGAGGAATTTCTTCACGTCTTTGTTCTTAAATGATGTCCCATTATCTAAGATTATAGTGGAAGGTATCCCGAATCGAGAAATAATGTTTTCTAGAAGAAATCGACAAATCACGTCAGTAGTAGTAGAGCGAAGAGGAACAGCTTCTACCCACTTTGTAAAGTAATCTGTTGCAGTTATAATGAAAGTATGCCCTTGAGATGAAGGAGGAGAGATTTTACCGATGAGATCCAGCCCCCATGCAGAGAAAGGCCAAGAGGCTACCTGAGAATGGAGTTCTTGGGCAAGAGCATGAATCAGATTATTGTGTTGTTGACATTGATGACATTTCTTAACAAATGAAAAAGAATCCTGCTGCATAGTTTGCCAATAATATCCCATACGAAACAACCTTTGAACCAAGGATTTGCCTCCAAAATGCCCCCCACAAGCACTTGAATGTGCCTCTTCAAGAGTAATAGGGATTTCCGATTGGTTAAGACAGCGAAGGAGAAGACTGCTATAACCCCTTCAGTAAAGAACATTAGAAAGAATGATGTATCTAGCGGACAGCTTGCGAACTCTAGCCCTGGTGTTTCTATTGGCGGAATCAGGAAAGGTACCATCAGTCAAGTATCTTACGATATGCGAATACCATTCATCTGAGTCTATAAAGTCACAACATGTCACCAAGCTAGAATCATCCACAATAGCTGGTGAAATAAGGTTGTGAATAACGAATTTAAGATCAACAACGGGGTCCTCTAAAGATACAAGAGAAGCCACACATGCCATTGCGTCCGCATGTCGATTATCTTTTCGAGGAACAGGTTCCATGGTGTAAGAATCAAATTTTTGTAACAAAGAGATAGCAAGGTCTTTATATTGTGATAATTTGTCTTGTTTTGCTTGATACAGTCCTGTTACTTGTCTTATAATCAGTTGAGAATCTCCAAAAATATGTATGTGTTTTATATTCAAAGCCAAGGCTGCCTTTATTCCTGCTATAAGAGCCTCATACTCAGCAATGTTATTGGTACATAGGAAATTGAGACGATAAGATAAGGGAATGGACTTCTTTGTAGGAGAAATCAGAACAACACCTGCCCTCGATCCCGTACGACACTTAGAGCCATCAAAGTATAACTCCCAAGTTTCATCTTTATCTGTACAAAGAATGAAGTCATCAGGAAAAGACTCAGGGTTAGGGAAGGAGAAAGGTGAAGGGGCCTCAACTAAGTGATCGATCAATGCTTGCCCTTTAATTGCTCTTTGTGAAACAAATTTAAGGTCAAATTCAGTTAACATCATAACCCACTTAGCTAGGCACCCTGATAAATCAGTTTTAGAGAAAAGATGCTTCAAAGGATCAAACTTTACCATGACGTGGACTTCCGAATTTAAAAGATAATGTCTCAATTTCTGAGTCGCAAACACCAAGGCAAAGCATTGTCTTTCTATCGTAGAATATCGGGTCTCATAATCGAGTAAGGTACGACTTATATAATAAACCAGACACTCCTTACCATCTTTATCATGTTTTGCCAGTAATGCTGTGAGATCATGAGAGGAAGCAGCTATATAAAGAAGAAAGGGCTGAGAAGGTTCGACAGGTTGAAGGATAGGAGGATTAGCCAAATATACCTTTAAATCTTCAAATGCTTGCTGACAATCTTCGTTCCATTGAAAGGTGATATTCTTTTTGAGAAGTTGAGTAAAAGGAAAAGTATGATCCGCAAGTTGAGATACGAACCTACGAATAGCTTGAATCTTTCCTTGTAAGCTTTTGAGTTGAGACACATTTCTAGGAGGTGGCATGTTGACAATAGCATCTATTTTCTTAGTATCCACCTCAATCCCATGATGCGAAACTATGAATCCTAATAGTTTTCCACTATCCACACCAAAGACACATTTTCGGGGATTCAAACACATGTGATATTTACAAATTCTTTCAAAGATTTGACGAAGGATCTTAATATGATCTATACGAAGAATGGATTTGGCTAAAATATCATCAACATAATCTTCTAAAATCTTATGCATGTAATCATGAAAGATAAGGGTCATCGCTCATTGATAAGTTGCACCGGCGTTTTTAAGTCTGAAAGGCATCATTACCCAACAAAATGTACCCCAAGGAGTGGTGAAAGCAGTTTTGAATTGATCTTGAGGATTAATGAAAATTTGATTGTATCCTGAAAAACCATCCATGAAGGATAACAAAGCATGTCCTGCTGTAGAATCAACTATCATGTCAATGTTTGGGAGGGGAAAATCATCTTTCAAAGAAGCTTTATTTAAATCTTGAAAGTCAGTACATATTCTTATTTTATTATCTGATTTAGCCACAACGACAATATTTGAAATCCATGGGGAATAATCAATAGGGCGGATAAATCCAGCCTCCAATAATTTTTCAATCTCAGCCTTAACAAGCAAAGCTACCTTAGGATTCATTTTTTGAATCTTTTGTTTCACAGGCTTAGCATCAGGAACTAAGACAATATTATGAGTAACAATCTTAGGATCTATACCAGGCATGTCAGAATATGTCCAAGCAAAGATCTCGGGGAATTCCTGCAATAAATCTGCATATTGTTTTTGTTCTTCTTCATCCAAACATTTTCCAATTCTAATAACTTTTTCTTCATTGCAAGGATCCATCTTAACATCAATGGTGTCACTCGTAAGAAGATTACTTTGTTGAGGAGTATCCTTTAATTGAGGAAATTCTTTCACAATCTCATTGTTATCGGTCTCTTTTCCAAAATAGGCTTCAGTGTTCAAACAATAAGGGAATCCACTATTGTGATGATAACGAGGAAGAGTATCATATGCTCCTAAAAACTCAGCTAAAGCATCATCTGTAGGAAAGACATCCAAAGCACAGGCACACAAAGGATCCCCATCAATATACTCAGGGTGTCGCATTGGTAGAGATGTAGAAATGACATTAACGCTAATACATGGTCTCTTAGAAGCTTTAGTGCGCTTGTAGGGATTATAACCAAGTCCAAAGATCATATCATAAAGATTATTCTCTAGAGGAACCTTTATTCCTTGTTCATGAGCACCACAGCCATTTCCATGATACCCATGCTTAGCTAGAATATGAAAACCACGACCATAATGATCAACCATTTCAGAAAGAGAAGGTGGTTTTTCATAAGACAAAGAATCAAGCTCTTCAAAATTAGAGGTGTGAGGAGAAGAAGTTTGAGAAGCGGCCACAAAATTATTGCTCATAGGTTTAGGTAAGATTGATTGATTTTTAGCTTCTTCCTTCTTTTCAACTTTAAGCTCTCTAGAAGGAACCTTATATTCACCTATAAAGGTGGGATTAAAATCAAGAGATCCCCAATCGTCTTCTGCGAGAACCTTCTTAGGATCAAAATCCTTCTTATGTGTAGATTCAAGTCGAGAAGAATCTTCTTCAGGAGCTCCAGACTCATCCAAAGAATTTTGATCATCAGAGAGAGAGGATTCATCGATAGGTATCTTGTTTGAAGAGTCATCACTAGACGAGGAAGGCTTAAAAGAACCCCCTTTGGAAGTAGATGTTTGCAAACAAGCTTGGAAATTAGTATCACCTATCAAGGTATATGTCTTATTGTTATAAATAAATTTAACTTGTCTATGCAATGTAGAGGGGACAACTTGCATACTATGAATCCAAGGTCTCCCTAATAGAAAATTGTATGTTAGATTTCCCGACATAACATGGATAGGAGTAGGCAAAGTAACAGGCCCCACTATGAGGGGTAAGGTGATAATACCTAATGAAGTCTTAGCCACATTGTCAAAGCCTTGGATGGGATGAGAGTCAGGCTCAATGAGGGATGTATCCACATTCATCTTATGCAATAGATTAATTCTACACACATTAAGGCCAGAGCCATTATCTACTAGTGTTCGTCTTATAGCAGTATCATTTATGATAACCACAATCATCAAGGAATCATATTGATGTTGAATTTCACTAGTAGGCAACTCATCTTGAGTAAACACAATTTGAGCTTTAGGATTCATCACAGAGTTAACCAAAGACACTATATTACTAGATGTATTTGGTGGGGGAACATTCAAATCTTTCAAGGCATCTTGTAACATTCCATGATGAGCAGAAGAAGTTTGAATCAAATCCCAAAGGGATATCTTAGCAGGGGTAGCTTTAAGTTGTTCTATGAGATCATATTCCTTGCCAAGAACCTGTGAAATACGTGGAGCTTGCGGAAGAATTGGTTGAGGATTAGGAAGAGCAACTGGAGTAACAGGAGGAGGATTAGGCTGCCTATTATTTCTAATATGATAAGTATGGGCAACCGCATGATAACTCTCTCTAGTTAATTGCTTGGCGTAACTATAAGGACTTATAGGTTTTCTTCCTTGCACAGTGATGATAGGTTTATTTGGAGTAAGAAAGGAATCATACCCCCCTTGGATAGTAAGGAGAGGTGATTTAGGAACTTGAAAGGTGGGAGAAGGACAAGCACCTTGGACTTCAAAGAGAGGCTTATTATGCTTATTCAGGTTTATCATGTTAACTAATTTAGAAGTTTTGTTCTTGTTTAGAGATTTCGATAAAGCCACAAAGTCATCAAGAGCATCATCCAACAAAGCATGATCATATCTATCAAAAGGTTTATCCTTTGATTCAAAAGGAGACATTTCCTCATAGAGGGGATTATTGAAAACAGCCATGTTACTAGATTCAGTGGAAGAGTTGATAGGAATGTACCCTTGAGAGGAACCATTCGACTTATCTTTCTCATCACAACGAAATGGCATAGTAACAAGGTTTATGAGTCTTTGGTAAAATGAAGGTTTGGCATCTTTAGGATTCAAAAACTCATCTAAAGCTTCATCTAATTCATCTTGGCTATACTCATAATCAACATAATTGCATACATCATCATAAACATGAACATCTTGCAAATAAAAATCTGACATTTTGAAAAAAAAGTTGCATAGAATTTAAACACACAATACAAAGAAACAAAGAAACAAACTCTTTTTTTTTTCTTTTTTTTTTTTTGAAAATGAAACACACTAAATCTAGATCTAGATCTAACAAATGCAATGCAAGAGAAAGCAATAATTCGATTCACGTCGGGTTCACCAAAATGTGTAGGGGACAAAGTGAGACTAGGTTAACATGTCCTAATCCTACCTTTTGACACACATTGCGGAATACGAAAGAGCCTAGAGGTATCACACAATTGGCTACTTCTTTTTGTGAAAGAGAGAGCCACGGGCTACCTATTAGGGTTTTTATTCCTTTGTTGTAATTGAAAGATAAAATGATGCAAGTTCAATTCCTAACCTCAAAGTGCAAGTATGAACTAATAACAAAATTGCAAAATTGAAGTTAAACAATGGAAAGCTACAAACACAAGGACAAGACAAGAATGCAGATGCATACCCGGAGTCAAAATCTGAGTGAAAATGTTCAGGACGGGGGCGCGGGCGCCACTGTCTTGATTATGTTCCTGAAACTGCTATTTTGCAACCTGGAAAACTGTCAGAAATGCTGTCTGACAGAAGGACCAGGGTGCCCAGCGCCCCTGTCCCAGAGGCCAGGGCACCTAGCACCCCTATCCTGGTAGGACCAAGGTACCCCATGCCCCTATCCTGGTCTTTTTCTCTAAAACTTGGTGTATGGTTCGGTCTCCGTCTGCTTCTTTCGGATTTGCAACTTGCGGCGTCGTCTGAATCTCAAAATCTGCACTTATATCTGAAAAGGTGTTTTGGGCGGTTATATAGGGTTTTGCCTTAGTCAAACCCCCGCTTTGGTGATTTCCACCTCCACGAATAGCCAAGTTGTATTGTAAAAGTAGTGTGTGTGCAGACCTTGTGTGTGTGCAAGATCCTAAAATGCAAGTAAGCAAACTAGAGCAACCTAGAAAGTAAACCCTAATTGCTTGTAAATGATAATGTAAATGCTCCAAATCAAGATGTAAAGAGATCTAAAGCATGAATACAAGTGATATAATGAGACTTATGCAAAGACATGAAAACAACATGAAATCATACCCAACCCCAAGGGGGGGGGTACAAGCCAATCTTCAGTCGGTGATCCCTTATTGCTCTTCAATGCCTTCAAAGCCCTAAATGGATGAATGAAATTGATAAATGCTTGATAGATGGATGTTGAATGTTGTTGAAGTTTTCAAAGATCTACTCTTTCGCTGCATAGAAGGTCCCTCGAAACCAAAATTTTTGGATCCTCTCCAATGAAGAAAGAGAGCTTTTATATATGAAACCCTAGGTCTTAATTTCAACTTTTGGCCGACCTAGAGATTGAATATCCTGCAAATTTCTTGGGGTTAAGCTTTATTTTATGATTGGATCGCACTCCTAAAATTTTGGGAAAAATGTCCGGGACCGTGTGCACTCCGGGCGCCATGGTCCCGGTAACTTTTCACCAAATTTTCAGGGCCATCAGATATGATGATTTTAGGGAGAATCTCAAAGTTACAGGTGATTTTGAGATGTTTTGACCCCCGAAATGAAGCCCCCAAGTTCAAAATAGGACTTAATTAGAGTTTTTGATTAAATGATGTATTGGAGGAATAAAATGAAAGGGGGCACACTTTAATGAAAGGGCCCAACTTTATGATGTGGAGGACAATGAAATAGGACCTTAGACCTAATTAATTTGATTAATTAAGTGCTAAAGGAGAAATGCAATGCAAAATGCAAACTGCACCAAGGCAGGTGCTAAACTAGGTGTGAAATTGTACTGCTTTAGCAAGTGTGTACAATTTACGACGCTACAGATATTACCTCTAGTCTAATTAACGGTTGCAATTTCCAAACCAGTTCTATTTAAGATTTTGCATTTACCATTCTTGAATTGTAACTGAAATCCTTTCTCAACTGATTGACCAACACTGAAAAGATTATGCTTCAAACCTTCTACATAGTAAACATTATCAGTATTGTGCTTACCATCAAAAGATATAGTTCCTTTTCCTTTGATCATACAAGCTTTATCATCTCTAAATCTCACTAGACCTCCATTGTAATCCTGAAAGGTTAATAATTTACTCTTATCACCAGTCATGTGATGTGAACATCCTGAATCGATAATCCATTCATCCTTATCTTTAATTTTAGCTTCCAAGGCCTGCTCTACTATTTGAACGGTAGGTGCTGGTTGATCTTCTGTTATAGCAACAAAAGCCCATCCATTGTCTGTCGATTCCTCATCAAAATCATCAGTAACTCCTTCATCAGCATAATAACAAGATTTGTCTCTATTCTTCTTGAATTTGTATATCTGATAATCAGAGTTAGGCTTATATGTTCTTTTAGCTTCTTCTCTTAATCATGCATGTCTATCTGGACATCTAGAAGCCATATGACCAATCATATTACAGTTAAAACATTTAAAGGGTGCTTTACCTTCATACTTACTTCCAAATGGACCTTTAGGCATTTGTCTTGGAAATAGTGCTTCAAGCTCTTCTAGTTCTTCATTCTCCTTCCTGATATCTTCAAGTTCTTTTGCATAGAAGGCTTTCCAATCAAATTTCTCAGATGATGATGATGATGATGATGTTGCAGATGATGATGATGCTTTGAAAGCTAGATCTATCTTAATAGTAGCAATAGGAACAAATTCCTCAAGTTCAAAAGATGAAAGTTTTCCAACCAAGGTGTCTCTAGATATTGATGCATTAGGCATTGTTCTCAATTCATTTATAGCAGGAACTTTCATTTTATATGTCGATGTCAAATCTCTTAAAACTTTAGAAACAATCTCATCTTCACTTAAGGTTCCTCCACAATATTGTATACCCAAAACAATTTCATTTACTCTTTCCATAAAAGCATAAATTCTTTCATCTTCTTCTATTTTCAAATTTTCATACCTGACCCGAAAGCATTCAAGTTTTGCAATTTTGACTGTGGAATCTCCTTCATTCAATGTTTCTAATTTGTCCCAAATAGCTTTAGCAGTAGATCTAACTGATAATACCATGACTTGCTGATCTGATAATGCGCTCAAAAGTGCTTCTCTTGCTTTGCAATCATTTTCCTCATCTTTAGCCAAGTTAGGTGGATTAGGTTGACCTTGAGTAGGAGTAGTATAACCATTCTTTGTAACATCCCATATGTCCTTTTCAATGCAATTCAAATGTGTCTCCATCCTGATTTTCTAAATGCCATAGTTGGTTCCATCAAGTTTCAGACTGTCCTTCCTGAAATAGTTAGGAGACATTGGATCTCCTCAAGCTGTTAAACTTCTATAGAAAGAGGACTAGGCTCTAATACCAATTGTTAGGTCCCAGAGACAACTGAGAGGGGGGGGGGTGAATCAGTTGTCCAATAAATTCAACCAAAATTAACTTAACCAAAACTTAATGCTTAATACCGATAAACCAAAATTTATGCCGGTAGATAGTTTTATCAGTTAATTGCAGTGCTGGTAAAGATTAATGCATGAAACAGAAAGATAATAACATCTACAACACATAACACAACTATTTGTATGTGGAAACCCTGTAAGGGGAAAAACCAAGGTGGGAAGCCTTACTGATAATCAAATGATACTACTACAGATAGCATGTGTGTACAATATGGAGTCTGCACATGCAGAAAGGCTAGCTGCCTAGAGCTCACTGCTCAATCACAAAATAGGAGTCACACTGACTACAATTGGATGGTTAAATCCAATGATAATGTACTGCATAAAATAGAATCTTTATATGTTGGATTCAGTACAGGTTTAGTTCTGATTACCTTCATAAAAACTTTCCTTCAAACTTCAAATGATGTCTGCGTGTATAGCTCTGCTTATTTTAACATATACCCTATTACAATCCTTTTTCCAATCACATATCAATCTCATAAATGAGATCTTACATTTGTACCATAACCTAAGACCAATTGAATAGGTCGGCTCACTAAAAGATATTACAATAAAATCAATTATAAATAAATCATTATCTGATGCATCATGTCGGCTCAATGCATTTACAATAATAATTAATCATCTCCATAACGTGCCATGCTGGTCTGGAATAGATATGCTTGTCGGTGCATAACCTAGACCTATTTGCCGGTAACAACAAATATGCAAAGACGAATAGACCAATAACCAAATCACCAAAACCAAGTGATTGAATAATGTCTTTGACATAACCAAGTAGTCTCGAAGTCATTCCAAGGGCCGATGAACAACATAACCTACCGGTGAACCAAATACTGGTGACTGTGCATAGGTCTTTGACTTGCGGTGAACAAAACCAAAGATCTTCAAGTGCTGATAAGGTTGACAAGTGTTGACAAGTGTTGACATAAATGACAAAACCATATCAACATATCCAAAATACCAACACTATTATCATAGACAATAATCGTCCCTTCAAAAATCAGGATGTATGAGAATTATGTGAACGATTCAAAATCCAACATCATTTTTCTACACCTTACTACCCACAGGGGAATGGTCAAGCAAAGGCATCGAATAAAACAATATTGAAAATCCTAAAGAAGACAGTTTATGATGCAGGAAAGGATTGGCATGTGCAACTCAATCCAGCACTTTGGGCATATAGGACTAGCATCTGAACACCTACAGGAGCTATGCCATATTCATTGGTGTACAGATCAAAAGCAATTTTACCTCGAGGTAGAAATTCCATCACTCAGAGTATCTTTAAAAGGCCTCATTCCAGATGAGGAGTATCAGGTCAACAAAATGAAAGAACTAGAGCTTCTGGATGAAAAATGACAACATGCCTATAATCACCTCAAAGCATACCAGCAATGCATGTGCAGAAGCTACAACTACAAAGTTATCCCTAGGATTTTCAAAGTTGGTGATCTCGTACTCAAAGAAAATCCCAGAAATCAACAGGATAGAGAAAAGAAGGGGAAGTTTGAACCTAACTTGTTGGGTCCCCATGTCATTATATTAGCCTATGGATCAGGTGCCTATCAACTTACAACTTCAGAAGGCGATGTGCTCGACAAACCAACCAACAACATCCATCTAAAGAAATTCTATACTTGAGTGGTCTATTGCATGGAAAAAGAAAAAAAAATGCAAAAAATGCAATATCAAAATGCTTGGCTATGGGAACATGCAAGTAAATCCACTAGGGCTATGGATGCTTGGCTGGCAATGGAGAAATATTTGTGAGATTACAACGATAACCTCATCGGGGCTATGGACGCTCACTAGCAACGAGGCTCTATACAGGATGCTTTTGAAGTTAGGATAACTCATGTAGCTATCCACGTTGGATTTTGAAGATTACAATGATCATATGAGCCAGAATGAACCAACTTGCACACACATGGGAAATCAAAGACTAAGTACCTTGATCCAATTTCGGATTCTTCTTCCCTTTTGAGTCTACTTCCCAGTTTCTAGAAATGTTTAGTTGAATTTTCTAGAGGTTCTAAGTGTGGGTTGGGTCTCTATCTTTGCAAAGTTTAGGAACACTTATTCAGATGGTGATAAAGACTATGAAAATCTTACATATCACCTCTTTGCAAATAAAAACCTCTATGCTTGGGGGTAAAGTTCATCCACTCTATTCTTCCTACCATATCTCCCATTATCCTTCCTCCAATATCCATTACCCTATCTAACTTCATCATTATCTATTATCTTTCTTCACCTTATCCATATCCTCTAATCCATGTCCTCTTATCCATATCATTTATCCTTTCTATTCATTTCTTCTATCATCCAGTGCTATCTACGATCTTGCTTCACCTCATCCATATCCTCTAATCCATATCTCTTATCCTATCTATTCATTGCTTCTATCATCCATATCCTCTAATCCATATCCCTTATTCTATCTATTCATTGCTTCCATCATCCAGTTTTATCCATATCCTATCTCTATCCATATCCATTTTCCATCCTTGAGCTTGATCAAAACTATGGACAGAAAATCTATTTCCACCTCAATGGTTTAGTCAACCATTCATAATATTCCTTGTCTTTCTATACATTGGGGTATCCAAATACATCTTTCTTCTAATCCAAAAACTAAAAAAAATCAAAATATCCAAAAACTAAAACTAAAAAAATCGACAAAATCAAATAAAAATTGAAAATCAAAGCATGAACGCATGGACCATCCATCAAATCAATTCAACAATAGAAAAAATTCTCAAAGTCTGCAATCAAATTGGTCACATGTCTTGTTAATCAATTCATTAGTCGAAATCAACATTAGCATCAAACATGTCTTATACAGGGATAGGTACACTTGAAACTAGACAGATCGGTCATATACAGGGTACTCACTCTTTGAAACCAGACATTCCTATCAATCATCAAGTCTTGATAATCAATCAATCTATCAACATCAACATCAACATATCTTATACAAGGATAGGTACACTCAAAACCAGACAGATTGGTCTTATACGGGGTACTCACTCTTTGAAACTAGACATTCTTATCAATCATCAAACAAATCAAAACAATGACATAGATCAGTATGACTGCTGGATTTTATTCTACTTAGCCTTATCTTTATCAAATTGATGGCAGTACATGTTTCACAAATCATATTGTACATATCATATCCACCCATCTAAGACATCACCATAAATTCACAAATGCTTATCAATCCTGGACATACTTAGCGTAGTCACTATCCCTGGTTTATCTAAATCAGTTATCCAAATCATATCCCACCATGGCTTGGTGATCAACTTAAATATCCATATCAAAGTAGTATCAATAGCAAGGGGAAAAATCCCAATCTCATTGGGGGCATTTCGCCTTCAGGGTTTTCAGCATCAGACCAAACACGTAGCAAAACAACAAGGATCAGAACAACCAACAAATACAAATGACAATGCAAGAAGGCTAGACATCGCAGACTTGAATTGATTTCAACTGAACAAAGATCTATTTGCAAGATGTTTTATTTGACAAGAATACATTCCAAATAACATTCATGCTTACTTATGGTTGTCAATTTTTTCTTCTCATATCTCCTAAGTGACTCAAGGATGTCTCAATGACTAGAGAAGTAAGGAAGGAATGTGATGTTTTATTTGTCTTCTATCTGGGAGTGAAGCCTTCTATTATGCAAATTTGTTTTACGACGTGATCAAGTAACATATCACTGAAGACATTTCAGATTTGTATGGGATAAAGATTAACTCTTGTCTGTTTACGCAAGCAACACTTGGGTCATCTTGGTTCAATTATACCTTGATGCTTGTATCGCCTTGCAATATCAAAATCCATGTAAGTTATACTCAGGTCATTATGGTTCAATTATACCATGATGCTTGTATCAACTTTCAACAAATCAAGGCTCGATGATGAAAAAAAATGAAGTACTTGCACTTTGATCACAATAGATGGCAACATTGAGAACGAGAATGTATATTAACCTTTTCTTTAGGTTGCATATCATTTTAATCTTGCAATAGCATCATATCATTATCATACATCTCATTTTCAAGATACATCTCACATCATATCATTATCATACATCTCATTTTAAAGATACATCTCACATCACATCATTATCATATTAATATTGCATTAGGTTGCACATCATTTTTAATCTTGCATTTAGTTATAGATCATTATCATTATCATACATCTCATTTTCAAGATACATCTCACATCTCATAAATTAAAGCAATGCATCATCACATTTTGCTTATCAAAATCATGAATCATACATTCACATCGTAATCAAAATCAAGAGCATTATTATCTACGCATCAAATCATCCTCATAGAATCTCGTATCGAAACATAATTCATATCATTCATCATTCATCATTGCATCTATCACATGCATATCTAAAATATCATCATGGAATATTTCTTCACTTTCATATCTTCATCATTATTCCAAACTATCTTCTATCATGTCTTATACAGGATATATCATTCCTGAAACCAGACATTTTGATCATCTCTTATATAGGATATATCATTCCTAAAGCTAGACATTTTGATCAGCTCTTATATAGGATATATCATTCCCAAAACTAGATGCTCGATCATCCATGTCTTATACAAGGGGTATCATTCCTAAAACTAGACGCTTCGATCATCTTTGTCTTATATAGGCGGCATCATTCCTAAAACCAGACGCTCAATCATCCATGTCTTATATAGGAGGTTTCATACCTGAACCCAGACTTGATCTCAATCTTATCAATTCCAATCAATCTTATCAATCTAATCCATATGATCAATCATATCATTATCCCCATACATGAGCATATCATATTGATAACATATTAGAAACATCTACATTCATCAAATTCAACCATCATCGACATCATCATTTGCAAAAGTCATAGATTAAAAGCATATCATATAGCTCATCAAAATCAAAATCGTTGCATCGATATCATATCATCATGCACATGTGTGACCACATGCTGATCCAAAGGAAATCAATTAGAACCAATCATCAGATGGAATAAATAAATGTCCAAAGTCCCTAGATATCATATCGAGAAATCAAGAAATATCAAGTCCCATATCGAAAGCAATATCAAGTCCCATATCAAAATGAATCAAATCAAAGACCCATATCGAAAGCAATATCAAGATCCATATCGAGAAATCAAGCAACATCAAGATCCATATCGCAAGCATCAAATCAAGACCCATACCGAATCGAGACCCATATTGAATCAGGACCCATATCAACACTTGAACCATATCGTTAATTGAGGTTCATACCAACGCAACCTAGGTGGATGTGTGGGACATGTACATGCTATGCCCACATTAGTCTGCATCATTTCTATCAACATCATTATCGGGAGATGAATCAATCAATATGCATTCAACGTAGTCAATATTCTCATATTACAATCAATTCAAAAAACACTTATCAAATCAACAAATTTTTCAAAATCCTTGATTCATCTCTCGAGGGGGAATCATCAATATCATTCATCAAATCTGGGGCATCATATCAACATTTTGACACAAGCATCATATCCGGCAAATTTTCTTTGAATCAACATGTGGTCACATGTTAACTCAAAGAGGGGCAAAATGTAGACACCTAAAAGTTGCACAATGAATTAAGTGAATTTTCTTCATTTAATTATTCTTAATTCTTCCTATTAATTAATATCCCTATTCTTCTAATCACCTATTAATTAAATTAAGATTTAATTTATATACCCTTCTTCTATCTAAGCCATTTAATTAAATTCACATTTAATTAAATCCCCCTTCTAGCCCATATAATTAAAATCCCCCTTCTAGACCATTTAATTAAATATGCATTTAATTAAATCCCCCCACTTGCAAAATCCTACAAATGCAAGTTGCAACCACAATTGAAATAAATTTATTTTATTTTAATTAAATTCTATTTTCCCCACCCACTTGAATTTTCCTACATCTCCCACTTGCCTCCTAATCCCCTTCCTAAATTCTTCTAGAACCTATCTAATCCTAATCAATTAGCCTAAACCCTTCAATCATCCCCTTTCCCTAAATTTGAGGATGTCACTACTCAAATTTGGAGGAAAGTCTTCCAAAAGCAATAAAGCCTTTATGTCTTCAACAAGATAACTAGTTGAGTTCCCCCAAATTTGGAAGGACTCTTACAAATTTGTCTCCAAAGTCTTCCAAACCAATAATGGTTAACTAACCCTTTTGGCATGGTTAGAGACTTTTTGCCTAACTCAACCTTCATCTAACCCAAGGGTCTCATCAAGCATTCATGGCTTTACCCTTGGTTATCCCTTTAACCCTTGTACAAGAGTTTACCCCTTGGGTAAAAGATTTGTCCAATGGATAACCCTAACCTAACCTTAACCCTTACCTCCTAAGGTAACATTCATGTCTTCTCAAGCATTTAAGGCTTCTTGCATCTCCTCTCAAGTAGTCTCTTGTTGACAATTGCCACCATTTCATTGGTGAGAATTGTAAACATGGATTGATTAGGTTTCAATCCTGGCCCTTGATAAGATCATCCAATCCTGACCATTCATTACCCTATTTTTCCTATAAATAAATCTCTCATTCCTCCATTTTCATATCCAAGTCTTTAGAATCAAACTTATAGACATTTTACTAAGAATATAATCTAAATCATTTTAATCAAGCATTTAGCCTCTCTTTGATAGAAATAATCTTCATAGCATCTTAAATAGGCATTTGCATTATCACATAATAATCATGGTAGAGTAGTGTAGCATGCTAGGATAGTTTTATTACTAATCCTTTCATTTTGTTATCATATCCATGCTAGTTTAAATCATGTTAGACTTAATATCATGCATAACTAGGAATGCATCCATGCTAGATTGATCAATATCCCTCGTTTTCATGATTGTCATCCCTAAGTCACTTTTCTTAGTGATTTGAGAGAAAATACATTGTCTTGAGGGGTCTTGTGAGATAGAGAACAATGGAACATCCCTTGGGAAGTTGAGTTATTCAATATAACTCCATAACTTGCACCAAGAGTCAGATTGGTGTGTGGACTAGTTTGAAATCACATTTTCCGTTTCATCCCCCCCCTTTTCCCGCACACACGATCATCTTCAATTGTGTCTTGTGGCTCATGATCATTATCTTCCATGGGATCATTATCTTCAGCTTCGATATTCACACCTCCATGTTCCTCCACTTCAAAAACCATATATATTCTTTGGGTTGTGTTGATCCATATCATGTGCTCTGGGGTGCTCGACCTATATAAAAATGATCAACATAAATAAACCATGATCATGATCTCATCATCAAGTGATTTCTTATGTATATAAATTATTAAAACAATATAATAAAAAACTTACCAATGGATGATAATCATGCCCCCCTTCAATGTGACCATGCAACCTAGAATGTTTCTTAGCTGTTTTGATTAGAAGTCTTCTAGTCTTTAACCCCTTACAAATTTTGCAGGGACAATAAAATTTTCCATCACCTTTTATTTCCAAGTTAGACCACAATCTAGCAATTGTCTCCTTGTTTTGTTGTTTGTTGATATTATCTGACATGGTCTTTCTTCACAGGCAAAAAAATCAGGCTATAGAGCTAGTTATATAGAAGTTGAAATGTTAGTTATGAAATGATGTTTCATTATAATATACCAAATTAAATTACTTGAACATAGAAATAATGCAAATTGAACCAAAACTATTTAGCTCTTCTTTTTCATCTCAAAACATATCTAATGGCTTTGTGGTGATTTAGAGTAGGTGATATGCTAATGGCTTTGTGGTATGCAATCCTTGTATGATATCTTAAGTTGACTAATGTCTAATTGGGGTAATCCATGAGTGTCTAATGTGAATTCATTATCAATGTTGTGAAGTCATCGAGAGTATGGTGATAGTCATCCTTATAGGATCCTCTCAATACTGTCCAAATTAGTGACAAGTAAGACAAAATTCTCAGTCACACCTTGGGTGCAAGTGAACGATATTACATATACTTTTGGGATGAACACCATTGAGATTCATAGACCCAAATTAGTCTAAAAGGAAAGTAACTATCCATTCCCATGCTTATGCATAATTACATGACTAATGTTGCGCTTGTGTATTGTAAACATTGGAGAGACGTTATTTGACTTCCCTAATCAATGTGGTTGTTGTCTTAATATGAATTATTGAGTTCTACCCTTGCCTCTGCATCAAACTTCTCACATCATGTTTCTTCACCATTCCCAATCTTCCACAGTACCCTTAATGGTCAGGCCTCAATTCACACCGACTTGCTGACTCAACCAACCTTCCAAGAATAATAACTTTGCCTACTCAATTCACTTGAAGTCACAAACCGGCCTCACAACTCTTGAACAACCTTACACCTTTATTGAGAACTCAACAACCCTTACAAAGACAAAATGACACTCCCTTCAGCATAGTGTTCTCCATGAGTGTCTAATGTGAATTCATCATCAATGTTGTGAAGTCATCAGGTGTATGGGGATAGTCATCCTTATAGGATCCTCTCAATATTGTCCAAATTAGTGACATGTAAGACAAAATTCTAAGTCACACCTTGGGTGCAAGTGAATGATATTACATATAATTTTGGGATGAACACCATTGAGAGTGATAGACCCAAGTTAGTCTAAAAGGAAAGTAACTATCTATTCCCATGTTCATGCATACTTACATGACTAATGTTGCCCTTGTATATCCTAAACATTGGAGAGACCTTATTTGACTTGCCTAATCAATGTGGTTGTTGTGCTAATATGAAATACTGAGTTCTACCCTTGCCTCTGCATTAAACTTCTCACATCATGTTTCTTCACCAAAACACACTATTCCCAATCTTCCTCAATACCCTCAATCGTCAGGCCTCAAGCATTAGGCCTCAATACACATCGATTTGCTGACTCAACCAACCTTCCAAGAACAATAACTTTGCCTACTCAATTCACTTGAAGTCACAAATCAGCCTCACAACTCTTGAACAACCTTGTACTCTTAGGACAACAACCTTACACCTTTATTGACAACTCAACAACCCTTACAAAGAAAACATGACACTCCCTTCAACATAGTGAAATCCATAAGTGTCTAATATGAATTCATTATCAATATTTTGAAGTCATTGAGAGTATGGTGATAGTCATCCTTATAGGATCCTCTCAATACTGTCCAAATCAGTGACAAGTAAGACAAAATTCTCAATCACACCTTGGGTGCAAGTTAATGATATTACATATACTTTTGGGATGAACACCATTGAGATTCATAGACCCAAGTTAGTCTAAAAGGAAAGTTACTATCCATTCCCATGCTCATGCATACTTACATGACTAATGCTACCCTTGTGTATCCTAAACATTGGAGAGACCTTATTTGGCTTGCCTAATCAATGTGGTTGTTGTCCTAATATGAAATACTGAGTTCTACCCTTTCCTCTACATCAAACTTCTCACATGATGTTTCTTCACAAAAACACACTATTCCCAATCTTCCTCAATATGCTCAATGATTAGGCCTCAAGCATTCGGACTTAATACAAATCGACTTGCTCACTCAACCAACCTTCCAAGAAAAATAACTTTTCCTAATCAATTCACTTGAAGTCACAAACCGGTCTCACAACTCTTGAACAACATTGTACTCTTAGGGAAACAACCTTACACCTTCATTGACAACTCAACAACCCTTACAAAGACAACATGGCACTCCCTTCAACATAGTGTAACCCATGAGTGTCTAATGTGAATTTATTATCAATGTTGTGAAGTCATCAAGAGTATGGTGATAGTCATCCTTACAGGATCCCCTCAATACTTTCCAAATCATTGATAAGTAAGACAAAAAATTTAGTCACACCTTGGGTGCAAGTGAATGATATTACATATACTTTTGGGATAAACACCATTGAGAGTCATAGACCCAAGTTAGTCTAAATGGAAATTAACTATCTATTCCCATGCTCATGCATACTTACATGACTAATGTTTCCCTTGTGTATCCTAAATATTGGAGAGACCTTAATTGACCTGCATAATAAATGTGGTTGTTGTCCTAATATGAAATATTGAGTTCTACCCTTGCCTCTACATCAAACTTCTTAGAACATGTTTTTTCACCAAAACACACTATTCCCAATCTTAATGGTCAGGCCTCAAGCATTGGGCCTCAATACACATCGACTTGCTGACTCAACCAATCTTCCAAGAAAAATAAATTTTCCTACTAAATTCACTGGAAGTCACAAATCGGCCTCACAACTCTTGAACAACCTTGTACTCTTAGGACAACAACCTTACACCTTCATTGAAAACTCAACAGCCCTTTTAAAGAAAACATGACACTCCCTTCAGCATAGTGAAATCCATAAGTGTCTAATATGAATTCATTATCAATATTTTGAAGTCATTGAGAGCATGGTGATAGTCATCCTTATAGGATCCTCTCATTACTGTCCAAATTAGTGACAAGTAAGACAAAACTCTCAATCACACCTTGGGTGCAAGTTAATGATATTACATATACTTTTGGGATGAACACCATTGAGATTCATAGACCCAAGTTAGTCTAAAAGGAAAGTAACTATCCATTCCCATGCTCATGCATACTTACATGAATAATGCTTCCCTTGTGTATCCTAAACATTGGAGAGACCTTATTTGACTTGCCTAGTCAATGTGGTTGTTGTCCTAATATGAAATATTGAGTTCTACCCTTGCCTCTGCATCAAACTTCTCCCATCATGTTTCTTCACAAAAACACACTATTCCCAATCTTCCTCAATACGCTCAATGGTCAGGCCTCAAGCATTGGGACTTGATACACATCAACTTGCTGACTCAATCAAACTTCCAAGAACAATAACTTATCCTACTGAATTCACTTGAAGTCACAAACTGGTCTCACAACTCTTGAACAACCTTCTTCTCTTAGGACAACAACCTTACACCTTCATTGACAACTCAACAACCCTTACAAAGACAACATGACACTCCCTTCAGCATAGTGTAATCCATGAGTGTCTAATGTGAATTTATTATCAATGCTGTGAAGTCATCATGAGTATGGTGATAGTCATCCTTATAGGATCCCCTCAATACTATCCAAATTAGTGACAAGTAAGACAAAATTCTCAGTCACACCTTGGGTGCAAGTGAATGATATTACATATACTTTTGGGATGAACACCACTGAGAGTCATAGACCCAAGTTAGTCTAAAAGGAAAGTAACTATCAATTCCCATGCTCATGCATACTTACATGACTAATGTTTCCCTTGTGTATCCTAAATATTGGAGAGACCTTATTTGACCTGCCTAATAAATGTGGTTGTTGTCCTAATATGAAATACTGAGTTCTACCCTTGCCTCTGCATCAAACTTCTTAGATCATGTTTCTTCACCAAAACACACTATTCCCAATCTTCCTCAATACCCTCAATGGTCAGGCCTCAAGCATTAGGCCTCAATACACATCGACTTGTTGACTCAACCAATCTTCCAAGAAAAATAAATTTTCCTACTAAATTCACTGGAAGTCACAAACCGGCCTCACAACTCTTGAACAACCTTGTACTCTTAGGACAACAACCTTTACAAAGATAATATGACACTCCCTTCAACATAGTGTAATCCATGATGGTCTAATGTGAATTCATTATCAATGTTGTGAAGTCATCGAGAGTATGGTGATAGTCATGCTTATAGGATCCTCTCAATACTATCCAAATCAGTGATAAGTAAGACAAAATTCTCAATCACACCTTGGGTGGAAGTGAATGATATTAGATATACTTTTGGGATGAACACCATTGAGAGTGATAGACCCAAGTTAGTCTAAAAGGAAAGTAACTATCCATTCCCATGCTCATGCATACTTACATGACGAATGTTGCCCTTGTGTATCCTAAACATTGGAGAGACCTTATTTGACTTGCCTAATCAATGTGGTTGATGTCCTAATATGAAATACTAATTTCTACGCTTGCCTCTGCATCAAAATTCTCACATCATGTTTCTTCACCAAAACACAGTATTCCCAATCTTCCTCAATACCCTCTATGGTCAGGCCTCAAGCATTAGGCTTCAATACACATCGACTTGCTGACTCAACCAACCTTCCAAGAACAACAACTTTGCCTACTCAATTCACTTGAAGTCACAAACCAGCCTCACAACTCTTCAACAACCTTGTACTCTTAGGACAACAACCTTACACCTTCATTGACAAATCAAAAAACCTTACAAAGAAAACACGACACTCCCTTCGGCATAGTCTAATCCATGAGTGTATAATGTGAATTCATTATCAATGTTGTGAAGTCATCAAGAGTATGGTGATAGTAATCCTTATAGGATCCTCTCAATAATGTCCATATTAGTGACAAGTAAGACAAAATTCTCAACCACACCTTGGGTGCAAATGAATGATATTACATATACTTTTGGGATGAACACCATTGAGAGTCATAGACCCAAGTTAGTCTAAAAGGAAAGTAACTATCCATTCCCATGCTCATGCATACTTACATGACTAATGCTACCCTTGTGTATCCTAAACATTGGAGAGACCTTATTTGACTTGCCTAATCAATGTGGTTGCTGTCCTAATATGAAATACTGAGTTCTACCCTTTCCTCTGCATCAAACTTCTCACATCATATTTCTTGACCAGAACACACTATTCCTAATCTTCCTCAATACCCTCAATGGTTAGGCCTCAAGCATTAGGCCTCAATACACATCGACTTTCTGACTCAACCAACCTTCCAAGAACAATAACTTTGCCTACTCAATTCACTTGAAGTCACAAACCGGCCTCACAACTCTTGAATAACCTTTTACTCTTAGGAAAACAACCTTACACCTTCATTGAAAACTCAACAACCCTTACAAAGACAACATGACACTCCCTTCACCATAGTGTAATCCATGAGTGTCTAATCTAAATTCATTATCAATGTTGTGAAGTCATCAAGAGTATGGTGATAGTCATCCTTATAGGATCCTCTCAATACTGTCCAAATCAGTGACAAGTAAGACAAAATTATTAGTTACACCTTGGGTGCAAGTGAATGATTTTACTTATACTTTTGGGATGAACACCATTGAGAGTCATAGACCCAAGTTAGTCTAAAAGGAAAGTAACCATCCACTCCCATGTTCATGCATACATACATGACTAATGCTTCCCTTGTGTATCCTAAACATTGGAGAGACCTTATTTGACTTTCCTAATGAATGTGGTTGTTGTCCTAATATGAAATACTGAGTTCTACCCTTGCCTCTGCATCAAACTTCTCACATCATGTTTCTTCACCAAAACACACTATTTCCAATCTTCCTTAATACCCTAAATGGTCAGGTATGTATAATGGTTTCAACATACAAAGTCAATGATCATACATTCCATTCTTCTAGATACCCTTGGATGCATTACTTGGCTTCTAGGCTTGGGAAAACTAATATGAATTGAGCCAACACCATGAGGATAGGGTCAATTATCATGGCTACTGATCATAATTTGTGAAGACAAGTTTCACACCTTAGTGTTGGCTCTCAACAATGCCACACTTCCGAAATTGTCAATCTCAAGACTTCTCCTATTGGGTCAACACTCATTGATGGCCACAAAGCCAAATCAATGTATCTAGGCTTCAAACTCCTTACTCTAGGCTTGGAGGACCCTACACAAGGTCTATGAATGCTCACTTGGTATTACAATAGAAAGAGCCTTCCTCTAGAACTTTGTTTGCAACACACACATCATTGGTAATCATTGTTATGATGGATGGTCTATTAGTATAGTAAATAAAATGCTTATTCTTTTTCCACCCTTTGAAACTACAACAAGGTATTTGACTTGGTATGGTCTCCACATAGCACTTCAACACCAAACATTAGGCAATTCAGCCTTTTGACTTCTCAATACATTTTTTTTTGTCTTTCCCTAGTTTTCTCAGTTTGATACATAGGGATATCAGACCTTTCATGGCATCCTCACACACACAAATTTCCCCATATGTCCCTGTAAGTCTAATCTATTAAATACATTTCACCTTGCACTATCTGGTATAGATTCTTGTGTCCTATCCATATAGGATGTTTGCACACTGCACTATCATCCTTGACTCATTTGTATGATGCAGAGGTAGGGGCATGTCATCAAACCACAGTCCCCATTTGATTTAGAAGTGATGCAGAGAATGATCTAGTATTTATCATTGATACTACTATATACTCTAGCTAATGCTAGCATCTATCTTGCTAGTATAGATAGTAGCAACCCTTTTCAATTTGCTAGAGCTTCTAGAATAGATACCAACCTCCCTCGAGAGAGGGTAGCAGGGGACAAGATAGTCAGCCAACGAAACACATCAAAGTTTCTCACTAGGCATCTTAGAGGAATTGATAAGTGCATTCCTGAGTATGGATGGCTAGTAATAGTTACCTAATGCTCATCAATAAGTTGCTAGCCCCCTCCTTTATGTGCTCACCCGCTATCTTGAATATTCATAATGAATCAAACCCCTACTATTCTAATGGGGTTTGTTCTTCATTATGAGATGAAAGGGCCTTGTGTGAGCAATATCATATGTTCTTCTCAATCCTCAATCCTAGATGCGGGATTGGACAAGAGAAGTGTGAGGACCACCATCTAAGCGTGTGTCAATGTGCAGTTTGTAGGTGGAATTTAGGCATAAAGTTTCCTTTCTTAATTATCCTACCTTTTTCAATCTTTGTATGTGCAACAGGTCCAAAATTCATATGTAAAATGAAATCGATAATGTGAAACTCCAAAATGAAAATTCATATGCAAAATTCATATGAATCAGAGCCTAACCTTTTAGTTGTTTTGTGTGAAATGCCTAACTCGACGCAGGAGATTGCAAGAAGGGTTGCTTTGGGTTGATCAGGGCCACAGGTCGATGCCAAGCTTGCACGTGATTGCTTTGTGTTAAAATGAATTGCAGTATTTTTTTTTTTAAGTAATGCCCGTGTTCATTGGAATTTCGACAAACGCGGGCACTTTTTTTCAACAAAAATAAAATTTCATTAGTAATGCCTTCTCCATTGAAACCAAATGTGAAATTATCGTTGGAATTCCGATGAATTTGGGCACTTTTTCAAAAGAAAATCAAATTTGGTCATAATATACCTTCTCTGTCAGAATTTTAGGTCAAATGTATTAGTGGTTTTGCTCAAGCTATTAGAGATTTGCCTAAGATTGTGAAGCCTGCTAATTCAGTATGTAAGGAATGTCAAATGGGAAAGAAAACAAAAACTTCATTTAAGAGTAAGCTATATTCATCTAATGGATTGCTAGGTCTAGTTCATATTGACTTATGTGGTCCTACTAGAGTAAGAAGCATGCAGGGAGAGAGATATTTTATGTTGTTGCTTGATGACTATTCAAGGATGATGAAGGTTACCTTCTTAAGGGAGAAATCATAAGCGTTGGAGAAATTCAATATATTCAAGGACAAAGTGGAAACTGAGATAGGATTGAAGCTGAAATGCTTGAGATCTGATAGAGGAGGAGAATTTACATCAGGAATTTTTGATACATTCTGTGAGAGAAATGGAATTAGAAGAGAGTTATCTGCTCCTAGAACCCCTCAGCAGAATGGAGTTGTTGAAAGGAATAACAAAACTATCTTAGATGCTACAAGGACTATGTTGATTGAAGGAAATGTTGCACAAACTTTTTGGAGAGAAGTTGTTAGCACTACTATTTACACTTTCATTTGGGTGCATATTAAAGGTGATTTCGGTAAGACTCCTTATGAGCTATGGTTTGGTCACGTTCCTACAGTTAGATATTTCATAATTTTTGGAAGCAAATTTTATATCAAGAGAGATGAAGATATAGGAAAGTTTGATGCAAGATGTGATGAAGGAAACTTCTTGGGATAATCTACTAAGAGCAAGGCCTACCGGTGCTACAATAAGAGATTGAAGAAGATGGTTGAAAGTGCACATTTAAAGGTGGATGAATGTCTTGGAGAGAAGATTAGAGCATGTAGTTATGATTTTGATGATAAAGATGTTGTTGCTAAGCTTTTGTAGACTGAGATCTTGAAGTGGATTGAACCGATGGAGACATTTAATCCAGATATTGCTGCTACCAGTGAAGAAATGCAAGAGCCTGGAAATTAGAACAATCTGAAGACTCTGAGGTATGTAAAGTTGAATTATTCAGAAAATCAGATTATTGGTGATAAAAATAAAGGTGTAATGATTAGGAGAAGGATTGTTGCTAAAAAATGTATGCCTAATTTCAAATATTGAACCTAAAGATGTAGTAGAAGCATGTAAGGATGAAAATTGGTTAGAAGCAATGGAAGAAGAGCTGAATCACATTGAAAAGAATAACACTTGGGAGCTTGTTCCAAGACCTAAATACAAGATTGTGATTGGTACTAAATGGGTGTTCCACTATAAACTAAATGAAGTCAGTGAAGTTATCAAAAATAAAGAAAGATTGGTATGCAAAGGATTTTCTTAGATAGAGGATATTGACTATGAAGAATGTTTTTCTCTTGTACCTAGAATTGAATCTATTAGGTTGTTGCTTGCATATGCCACATATAAGAACTTCAAGGTATATCAGATGGATGTCAAGTCAACCTTTTTGAATGGTGATTTGGAAGAGGAAGTTTACATTGAGCAACTAGATGGATTTTCTTTATCAGATGAAGGAGACATGGTATGCAAATTGAAGAAATCTCTGTATGGACTAAATCAAGCCCCTAGAGCCTTGTATGCAAGATTGGATAATTATTTGGTAAAGTTGGGATTCTATAAAGGTACTACTGATAGTAATTTATATTTCAAAGTTGAAAAAGATAACATTTTGATTGTTGAAGTCTTTGTTGATGATATCATGTTTGATGGTGATGATGAATTAAGTATGAAGTTTGTTGATGATATGCAAAAGGAATTTGAGAAATCTATGATAGGTGAGATGAAATTATTTTTAGGACTAAAAATTACTCAAACTGGTAAAGGTATTTTCATTTCTCAATATAAGTATGTGAAAGAACTGTTGAAGAAGTTTGGATTAACTGACTCTAAACCTATTGGAACTCCTATGGTGATTGGATGCAAGTTTTCTAAAAATGATGAATCTCATAAAGTTAATCAGACTTAGTATAGATCTATAGTTGGTGGATTGTTGTACTTAACTCAGACCAGACCAGACATTATGCATGCTATTTGTCTTTGTACTAGATTTCAAGCAGTTCCTAAAGAAACTCATGTCACTGTTGTGAGGAGGATTTTCAGATACTTGAAGAGGACTGTTGACTATGGTTTGTGGTATCTGAAGAATGATGATTTCCTGCTATGTGCTTACACTAATGTTGATTAGGTTGGTGATGTTGATGACCAGAAGAGCACCATTGGTGGAGCATTATTTTGGGGAAATAAGTTGGTTTCATGGTCTAGTAAGAAACAAGATGTTGTATCTTTGTCTACTACTGAAGTTGAATACATTGCTGCTGCTAGTAACTGTACTCAAATAGTTTGGATGAAGTAGATGTTGAAGGATATTATAGTAATTTATGATGGTCCTACTATTGTATATTGTGACAATTCAAGTGCTATCAATATTTGAAATAATCTGGTGCTGCATTCTAAAACAAATAATGTGTCTATTAAGTATCATTTATTGAGGGACAAAGTTGGTGATGAAGAAGTCAAATTGGAAAATGTATCTACAAAGGATAAAATTGCAGATATTTTCACTAAGCCTTTGTCTAGAGATACATTTGTCTCTTTTAGAGACAAGTTAGGGGTCTCTACCCCTCCTGTTGAGAACTAGATGCAGAGTTGCATCAATCTAGTGGATTTCAGAGCCTTATCTCTTTGTCCGGGTTGATGAGTTGGTGCTGCTACTCAGCTGAAGTAGTTAGTATTTGAATCACACATTTGTTCATATTTTTTAGTTGTAGGTTTATCCTAAGGGGGAGATTGTCCTTCTTAGAGGATGTGTCTTGGGGGAGAGAGAGCATAATATGTTCCATCTTTGGCATTGTTGTCAAAGGGGGAGAGAGTCATGTGAACAACTGCTTTTTTTTGGATCTTTGTGTGCATGATCTTAGGGGGAGTTTGTTCATTTTCTTTTCATTGATTGTTTTTCACATTTATATGTTTCCATCAATGCCAAAGGGGGAGATTACTGGATATTGTTGCTGCTAGGATATGTTGTTATCATTGATGTCAATGTATTTTGGTGTTGCATTGAGTTGTTTGGTGTTCTGGTGGTTGCATTGAGTTTATATGGATGGTTTATCTATTTGGGATGCTGGAATAGTTCATTCCTTATTTATTTCAATTATCTAGGAGATTTCTTGATAATATTATTTAGTCTGATTTGTAGTTTAGTCTGTCTATGCAGTGGTTGGAAGAGTTTGGTATTTGCTCCGGTGAGCTCCGATATAATCATATCTTTGGCTGCAGATTTGGGAGAATGTTTCGGATGTTCATGTGTATCTTTAGTTTAGATGGTTCATGATTTGGTGCTCCACAAGTTATCCTTATAGTCCAAATTATTGTTGTTGAGTGTTCCTGCAAGCTAGCATGTTGATTGATGAAAATTTGCATAAGTTGTGTTGGTGTAGCTATTGTGGATGGTTCTAATGTTGCTTGTTGGTGTTTCTTGACTATGTCCTATTTGTCTTGGTGGTTCACATTTATTCTTGTGCACATTCTTGGCAATTTTGCTCATCCAGTGATATTCTTGGTGATGTAGCGTGTTGCAGTTGATCTTGGTGAGACTTCCAGTGGTGATGCATGTTTGGTGATCCATTCTATGTCATACATGTTAATATATTGGTCATATGGTTTATTTATGTATCATGAGATGTAATTTTGTAATTGAGGTTTGAGGCTTTGGTCGCCCTTGTAGTCAAGGTTGATGATTTGTATAAATAGGTGGTATAGTCATGCAATTTTGTATCGATGTTGTGTTTGTATTATCATAGAGTGGTCTATGTGGTGCATAAATGAATTTATCCTTTGGTGTGGTGTATTGAGTAGAGATTGTTGCAAGGCAGATAAATGTGCTTAATCGGAACTATCATCAGGCATAAGGAGATGCTAATTTTGCAGCTCTAGTAATCTAGATTGTAGTCTGGTCATTAATGTAAGGTAGTGAACCTTGCTTAGGGTCTAAGCCTGCTAGGTCTTCTTATTTTGAGTAGTGAGCTCTAGGGAGTGTGCCTAAATGCATGTGCATTCCTCATTGTAATATTTACACATACTAATATAGAGTATCATCTTATTGTGGGTAGGTTCCCATCGTGGTTTTTCCCTTAATCGGGTTTTCCATGTCAAAATCTTGGTGTTATGTTTTGTGGTATCATTGGTCTTATCTTCATTGTTGTTGTTGTTGTTTAGATCTGAGATCATGCTTAAATTGTGTGATCTGGTGAAAACTAATTCACCCCCCCCCCCTTTGAGTTTTCCTTCTTGGTTGCTGCTAACAAATACTTCCACTAGCACCTTGTTTATCAAAACATCTTCGTAAAGAGTATGATCTTATTGAACAACTTAAAGATGATCCCGTCAAGATATCCCTTTTGAATTTAATCCAAAATTTATCCACACATCATAGAATTTTATAAGATGCTTTAAAGAACTTAGATGTCCCACTTGCAGTGACACCTGATAATATGGCTTCTTTGATTGATCCTACAAAAGTGCCTAATTCTCAAATTGTGTTTTCAGAAGATGAGTTACCTTCAAGGGAAGTTCAAAATCAATATATGATCCTCTTATGATTATTGTTTTTACTAATGGTACTTCTATAAGAAGAACCGTAGTGAGAAATGGATCTAGCTTTATTGTTTGCAACATTGATTTATTGCATAAGATTAATGTGGATCCTTCTCTTATTCAACCTGAATCTCTTTTTGTTCATGGTTTTGATAATGTTGCTAGAGTATCCTTAGGTACTATAACCTTGCGTATTAAAGTAGGACCTTTTATTTTACCTACACCTATCCAAGTCATGCATGATAGTCTTACTTACAATCTTCTCTTAGGATGACCTTGGATTCATGCTATGCAAGCTGTCCCTTCTACTCTTCATCATAATGTCAAATTCATTTATAACAATAAGATGTATACTTTGTATGTTGATACTCATTTACAAGCTTGTTTGAAAAAACTTCATCTAATTCTAAATCTTTTTCACATTCTTCTAATTATTCTACTATTGAAGTTGAAACACCATCTCCTCCTAAAGATACTTCCTCATTTGAAGAGGTACTCTTAAAAGATGATTGGGGGTCCTTAGATGCTACACCTACCTTTATAGGAGAATAGAAAATCCCCCCAATAGAGCCTAAGACGAAAAAGGAAGATGATATGGTGGAAACTAAGAAGAAACCTACTTTGTCTAAACAACTTAGCAACAATTTTTTGGCTGCCTCTAATTCAAACAATTCTTCAAAATATTCTTCTAGTTCATCTAATTATGACATTGAGACCTATGGGGCCCCACCGTCTCTTTCTGATATGACATCACTTTATGGTATTGGTTTTCACATTTTAGCTAAAAGTGGATATAATGGCAATGGTTGTGGTGCAAGTGAGAAAGGGATTATAGTTCCTTTAGAAAATAACATACATGAAACCTCATTCAGAATTGGATATAATCCTTCAAAACCCACCAAAACATCCCCAAGACCATCTCTCAATGTGAATTCCATTTTTAATGGTGATGATGACTTCATCTCAATTAGATCATCCTCTAAATCTCTCAACACTCATCCCACTTATAAATAAATTATGATGATTGACAAGTCCCTTTATGAATATCCCCAAGAGATCGGCAATCCCATTAATGACACTTTACCTTCTATTCATACCCTCTCTTATATAAAGGAGCCCCTAATGAATTATACTATTCCCTCTCCTAAGGTTTCTTTAATGTGTGAGAAAGTTTGTGTGAAAGAGGAACATTAATTAGTGGCATATTCTTCTCCTTGAGACAACTTTGTTGATCAAGACATTTCAATACTTATCATGTGATATATGGTTTAACTTTCATTAATTGTAGTGTTGGTATTATGGATGACTTCACCATGTGTTGCATTGGTTTTGTCATTGATGTCAACACTTATCTTTTTGGAGGTCTACGTTATTGATTTGGCACTCTATTTCTATTGGTTTATTGTTGAACTGGCACATTGTCATCCCAACATGGATATTGGCTTATGCACAGTCACCGGTATATGTTTCACCGGTAGGATATATGTTTCACCGGCAGCTTAGGAAGGTGATTATGACTTGTTATCATCTGGAGATCATTTGGTTATTTTGAAGACATGGATTGGATTTTTTCATTTGGTGTTTCGCTTATTGGTCTAATTGGGTTCACATATTTGCCAACCGATAGATAGGTCTAGGTTATGGACCAGTACAAGATATCATGTTCTAGATCAGCACAACATGTTTTGGAAATGGTTTATTGATTGGATAATGTGTAAATGTATTAAGATGACATATTGTATCACATCAAGACTTATTTATAATTGATTTAAATATAATATCTTTAGTGAGCCGACCTCATCATAAGGTCTTAGGGTTTTGTATAAATAATTGTAGGATCTTACTGAAGATCATTTATGAGTGTGTGCGAATATTGAAGATCATTGAAGAGAGAAAATAAGCAGATCCTTGTGTGAATCATGCAAATATTATTTGAAGGTTGAAGGAAAGGTTATGAAGGTGTTTGACACTCATAGTCAGAGCTTAAACCGGTACTAAATCCAGCATTGCAGATTCTATACTGAAGCAATACATTGTTATTGGATTTAACCATCCAATTGTAGTTAGTGTGACTCCTATTTTGTGATTGAGCAGTGAGCTCTAGGTGGTTGGCCTTTCTGCATGTGCAAACCCCATTATTGTATTCACTTACTATATGTAGTAGTATCATTTGATTGTGGGTAAGGTTTCCCACCATGGTTTTTCCCCTTATAGGGTTTCTAGGTCAAAATCTTTGTGTCATGTGTTGTGGATGTTGTTTCTCTTTATGTTTCATACATTAAGTTATACTAGTACTGCTATAAGTGTTAAACCATTTTATCGACATTAAGTTTGTTTTATTGACACTAAGTTTTAAGTTGGATTAACTAGTTTTGGGTTGTAATTTATTGAAAATTGATTCACCCCCCCTCTCAGTTGTCTTTCCAGCTCCTACCAATTGGTATCAAAGCCTAGTCCTCTAATTGTAGAAGCCTAATAGGTTGAAGAGAACCTATGCCAGCAAATATCTTTAGGAAGGCCAATCCTAAACTTGATGGAACTAACTATGGTATATGGAAGATCAGAATGGAAACACATTTGAACTGCATTGGAAAAGATATATGGGATGTTACCAAAAATGACTATGTTGCTCCTACTTTGAATAAACCTCATCCACTGACATTGGCTAAAGACTTGGAGAATGATTACAAAGCAAGAGAAGCACTTCTAAGCGCATTATCAGATCAGAAAATCATGGGATTATTAGACAGATCTACTACAAAAGCTATTTGGGATAAACTAGAAACATTGAATGAAAGAGATACCACTATCAAGATTGCAAAATCAGAATGTTACGGGTCAGGTATGAAAATTTAAAAATGAAAGAAGATGAAAGAATTTCTGCATTTATGGAAAGAGTTAATGAAATTGTTTTAGGAATACAATGCTGTGGAGGATCTTTAAGTGAAGATGAAATTGTTTCTAAATTTTTAAGAGCTTTTCCATTGGCTTACAAAATGAAAGTGACTACTATTAATGAGTTGAGAATAATGCCTAATAAATCAGTTTCTAGAGATACTCTGGTTGGAAAACTTTCAACATTTGAGGTTGAAGAATTTGGTCCTGCTGCTATAGACAAAACTGATATAGCTTTCAAAGCATCATCATCAACATCATCATCATCATCATCTAACAAATCTAACTGGAAAGCACTTTATGCAAAATGTGAGGCCCTACCCCGAGCTGTCATAGCATTTCAATTATTTTCATGTTGGACCTATTTTGGATACTATATTTTGATGCATTATGGACATAGATTTTATATGATCTTGTGTTATGGATAACATTGATATGATTATTGCTCAACGGCAATGGGAGAAGGAGTAGGAAGCGACAATGGGAGAATTCAAAATTCAAATTCTCTGCAAGGCAAGAACTCTGGTTCCAATGGTGGGAGTGGCAAGAATGTAGCTGGTCCCATAGGAGAGAAGGATAACCCTTCGGACTTTCCAGATGCTACTGCCATTCAATAGACTGGTGGTACTCTACTAGAGGAGATAGTGGGTTCCTCTATGCTCTTGGGGGAAGGGTCTAGCGGGGGGCCCATCCCACATGATGACTCCGGGGAGAGCGAAAAAGAATCAAAAAAATGGTCTTCCCTCTTTGGAACTAGACCAACTGGTAAATCCTCATTTTCTCCTGTTAAGAATATTTCTAATCCTTTTGGAGGAAAGTTCGCTATCTCTATCCCTGATCTGGTTTTGGATCACAATATAAATAGTATGTCTAACTCCTTGGTAGGCAAAAGTAATGTGGTTATTAAGCTTCTTGTTAAATACTTTTCCCCTTCAAACAAGTAAGTATTAAACTCATTTATAAAGTCTTGTCATTTAATAATCTAATTTATTTATTTCTTCCAAGCAATTTAGTAACTTTCAAGTATTAGGTCTCAAAATTAAAAGTGCAATCGTTTCACAATTAAAAGTGTAATAGTTTATTTCAAAGCAACTAGTATCTTACAAGTCAATCAATCTTTTTTAGAAGCTATCTCTTACAAGTATCATAGATTTCAAGCATTGAGTACTTTCATGTATCTAGTTTTAATTATTATCTTAGTTTTTTCTTTGAGGAATTTGATTGTTTGCTTTCATTCTCAAGTAAACATTCCTTTCAATTACATAAAATTTATACCTTAGTTTTTTTTAATTTCAAGTGATAATTCCTTGTATATAATAGTTTCTTTATCACAATTGTGTTAGTATATTGTTTTACTTAAGATTATTGAACTCAGTTAAATTTCTTAGTTAGACAAGTAAACAAGAGGAACTTTGGAAACAAACAAAAACCTTAGCAGCATTTGGTATCTATGGTGCCTCTGGGTCACGCTTACGGGTAATGTCGTCGTGTTGAACTGCTGCACTTAACGCCTAATAAAGCTGCAACAATGGCGTCTGTGGCATCATCCCTATAAATCGCCAAGGAGAAATAAGGGTCATTTGGAAGTTAAAATCCAAGGGGTGGGGAATCCCCCTTGGATCGATAATCTAAAAAAATTAATTTTTAAATGAATTTACATCTGATCAGTTGAACTTTAGATAACCCCATTAGGGTTTGGATGTGTGTGAAGATCTTGAAAATTTATTTTATCTTGATGATTTCAACAGATGATAACGGATTAAGGGTGACGTATTTAATAGGAAATAGGACTTAGTTGTTTTAGACCACAAGAAAAAGGCCATCTTGAGTCTTTTTTTCTATAGAGCTACAATCGTGGGTAGTAACCATAGAGAAATTGTCTGGGACATTGACTCTAGAAAGGGTTGCGTACCCACCATATAGTTTACATTAAACCATAGTTTAGAAAATAGAACTACATACTTTACACCTTGATCCTGTGTCAAAACGGGTATGCAAGCAGTCTAGGGACGGAGTTGTCCCTTGTACTTAGGTGTTCTGGGATGGGGATTAGGATTTGGTTATGGGTGAGTAGTTGGTTCTTGAAGCTCCTTGGTCTTTTAATCAAATGGTGCAAATAATAATTGAAAGGTTAAAATTAATTCAATGCATACTTAGAAGGAATCCCGTATGGATTCGCTTGATTTCTTGAGGCTTTAGGCCGAATTTCGAGGTGGAAATCAAGCTTGTTTATGTAATTATTTTTATACTCCTAAGGACGGTGACCTCGGTGCACTCCTAGTAGGGGAGTGTAGTCTTCAGAGAGTGGCTCAGGACCTGGATGGTCCTGATGAGTGTAAAGTCTCTAGCTAGAGCATATCCTATTCTTATGAATAGATGCCTACCCCATTTGGGTAGATGCCTATCCCAGATTGGATAGATGAAACCTCCTATTATGTATAGATAGATGCCTAACCTGTATGGTTGGATGCCTAACCCGTATGGTTAGATGTCTAATCCCGTATGGATATATGCCTAACCTATATGGTTAGATGCCTAACCCATATGGTTAGATGTCCATCCCAATTGGATGGATGCCTATTTCATTTGGATAGATGTACCTGAGTATGTGATTGAATAAAAAATAAATAAGAATAAGTAAGAATAAGAAATCAATATTTTTATATATTAAAAAAAAAAAAAAAATAGTTGAGTTTTTGGATTAAGTAAAGTGGGTTATTACATGTGGTATCAGAGCGAAGGTTCAAGTCTAGGCCTTGAGCTCACTTCAACTTATGCAATCTTGAAGAGTATCTTGGAAGTAGTTGGAGGTTGTAGAGATAAATCATTATATATTAAATCAAGAACTAAATAAGAAATTCAAATTTCAAGAAGACCTAGAAGGTAAAGAAAGTGGAAGAGGAAAGTATACCACCACTTCAAGGAGTCAAAGGGAAGACACCAATGATGGAATCAACTAGACTAAAGGAATAATGAAACAATAATTCAAAACTATAATCAACATATTAACTAAGCAAAGGAATGAGATCAACTCCATGGAAAATTCAATGCAGGACCATAGAGCAAGGCAAAATGATATCAAATAAATAGAAGTGGGATTGAAAATGAGAACTTGGTAATGGTTGAATAAATGAGGTAAAACAATATGTTGGAGCTATCTAGGGATTTCAAGGAAATTAACCAACCTAAGTTCAAAGGAAAGAAATTGGTGAAGGAGTAGAAGATTGGTTCAATGAAATGGAAAAATAATTTGATTAAAAAGGACATTAGCGAAACTACCAAGGCATTATGGGGTCCCTATCAACTTATCAAGGTAGCAACTAGTTGGTGGATTAACAGGAATAAAATGGGTATGACAAAGATATAACCACATGAGATCAATTTTTTCACCATTTATATAAAAGATGGCTATCATAAGTATTGTTTGATAAGAAGGTGACATAATTTCATAATCTTCGACAAGGGACCTTGACTATTCAACAATATTGGGAAAAGGTCACCGAATTGCTAAATAACGTACCTATGTATCAAAAAGTTCATTTTGGGTTAAATACCAACATAAGGGTGGAAGTTGATGAAGGAAGTACTTGAGAAATCTTTAAATCAAGAAAGGAATATTCAAATCCTAGTAGCAGCAAGATAGAACTTTAACAAGAATCGTTCATTCAAAAGAAAGCATGAATTCAAGGGGAACTGAAACTTCAACAAGTATCAAGAGTTTAATAAATCTAGAAGGAGGCCACCTCCTAATCAATCAAAGGGATGGATACAATAATAATAAGAGAAATTATGATGGAAATGATCAACAAATAGGATAACTTATTTACCAAGGTTTGATGAAGCAAGGAAGGATCCTCCTATGGATCGGGAAAATAATGATAGAGCTATTTAGAGTTTTGGAAAGACGCTAGTACCAATTATGCAACAAAGAGGTTTATCAATTCAAAGTATAATGGAATCAATATGATGCTACATGGAAAGACATGAATGAGATGCAACAGATGTTTTCAATAAACTCCTCAAAAGGTTATTTTAAATAGGTGCATCGAGATGATGCACAATTCAAGGGGGGAAGGATGTCATAACCCTCTTTTTGGACCTTGATATGACTTGCTATTATTATTATTATTATTATTATTATTATTATTATTATTATTATTATTACTACTACTACTATTACAATATTAATTTTATGAGTAATGTTAGAAAGAAAAGATAAATTGAAATGAGGTTGGAGTTTTTAAATAAAAAGGAATTTAAGTGGTGACACCCACATTAAGTCATAATTTATTTTAAAATTGCTTATTTTCTCAATATCCTAATTGAACACATGGTGTAGGAGAAATAAGAAGATTCTACAAAAGAAATTTTAAATTCAAAATATTAAGGAATAAATATTATATTTAGCAAACATATGACATGGGAGTTACAAAATTATTCTATGACAAGAATAATTCAATTTTTGCATGTAACCCCCACTATGACAATTAATCATTTTGCATGAAATTATTTTGGGAAAAGAATATGGAAATCAATTAATTTATTTTGTAGTGGGAAAATGACTCTCTTTTCTATTTAATGAGTTTTAGATTTTCAAAAGGGGGAGTTCATTGTTTTTGAGAAAAAAGTAGTCTTTGAATTCTCTAATTTGTTTTCAAATCATGTTAGTCATAGGATAAGTTTTGTAGAAATTTTGTATGAGATAGGATTATGGAGATTTTGGAGAAGATTATTTACCAGGTTGTGGGAAGAGGAATGAAGAAGGTTGATTGGAATACCAGAGTCGATTCAACTACATGATTTTATTCATCATCTAGATCCAGATCGGGAAGGAGTGAGGAACAAGTGCTATTGACAGAGAGTTTAACCAAGTTCGACTCAGCTCTTCCAAAATTTGTTGGGTGGAACACGGAAGCGTAGAGTGTTTCAGCCTGGAGCATGACAAGAATCAGAGCCTCAAAAGCTGGAAGGCATGATCGACATGCTACAAGCTTAAGAAAGATAGATTCTCCATTCAGTCGGGTATGTCCACCAAACTTCTGTTGGTGTATGTCTCATTATCTTATCAACAAAAAAAAAAAGATGATAAAATAGAATTCGATAAGGAGATGTAATGAATATTGCTAGGAGATAGATGACTACATTAGATCACTTAGTTTGTTTAATCCATGTGGATATTTCTTGATTACAATAACTCTCCGATTTATGCCTTGATTTAAAATTATTACCCCTATCGAAGAGCTCCTTTGTGAATTGGTTGTGTTATTAAAGCGTAGGTCAAAGCATCCTTTAATTTTGTTTGCATGATCACTTGCCACGCCATTACCTATGTATCTGCGTGCATCGAGTCATTCGGTTCCATAAATTTGTTGAATTACCCATTGATCAGGGAGTTGGGTTAACTTTCCCCAAACTATGTCATTTTACTTTTCTTTTTTATGCTTAAGACATTTAGTAATCAAACCCTATCTGCATTATAGATGGTCTTGTTGTGATCCAGTCAAACCATACAATTGATTGTTGCAGTTCAACAAAATATCAATTTACCAGTAAAAGATTTGAAAAATTATGTCAATATATTTTGTTTGTTTCTCATAAATTTTTAAGGATTGCTTAAGTTCATTTACTTACCAATCGGAATAAAGTAATTTACAATATAATTTTGGCATAGAGACTTAATTCCAGCACATTACAAGGAATGGAATTGTGTTGTTGCAGTGCGATAGGAATGTTTTTCTTTCTTTGCCATTAATTTGGGATACAATAGTTATTTGCTTGAGATTCGATCTTAAAGATTAGAAAAATTTAAAACCCTGTAATAAGCTCACTTATTCCCACTTGAACCTTCGCTATGATACTCTTTGACACTTGGTTTAGTCGACAAAATCTTTGTTTCATTCTACCTCTTGCCATATCATGATAGAGGAACTACTTAATCTTAGGAGATAAATGGTTAGGTGTATTGACAAGGCATTTGAAAATAGCCAAATCTATTAATAGTAAAAAAAAAACATTTGAAAACATTTACCTTCTAGCTATAAAGAAACATAAGACTAGTAGAACGAAAAGTTACATTTATATTGCAAATTAATTTGTATAGATGAATCTAATTACCACTCGGGATGCTAAGAAAGTCTATTTGAAAACCAAATAATTTCAATTCATGAAAACCAAGATAGTTTGAGCAATTTGGCCAAACTTAAATTAAATACTCATCTTTTGATTTAACTTAGTTGGGAAGTTGAATAAAGTTAGATTTGCTTTTCGGATTTTATCTTAATCAAGTAGATAAGCTTTCAAAAAAACTTTTTATTTGAACAAAATTTTAGGAGAAACTATTAGCTCACTTCTAAGAACTTGAAATCGATAAGGTTATTATTTGTACAAAAGATCTAAGGATAAAGTTAACGTTACTTCAAGTGGAAGAAATAGTTAGTTATCTCTTTAAAATCTTGATTTGGCATTAGTATCTAGAAGTAGATTCATTTTAGAGCCTTATTTATATTGGATAATTAGCAAGTAATTAGACTATCTTCAAATCTTACTTTCAAACATTGGTAATTAAAAGTAACGTGGTTATTAAGCTTCTTGTTAAATAGTTTTCCCCTTCAGACAAGTAAGTATTAAACTCATTTATAAAGTCTTGTCATTTAATAATCTAATTTATTTATTTCTTCCAAGCAATTTAGTAACTTTCAAGTATTAGGTCTCAAAATTAAAAGTGCAATCGTTTCACAATTAAAAGTGTAATAGTTTATTTCAAAGCAACTAGTATCTTACAAGTCAATCAATCTTTTTCAGAAGCTATCTCTTACAAGTATCATAGATTTCAAGCATTGAGTACTTTCATGTATCTAGTTTTAATTATTATCTTAGTTTTTCCTTCGAGGAATTTGATTCTCTGCTTTCATTCTCAAGTAAATGTTCCTTTCAATTACATAAAATTTATACCTTAGTTTTTTTTAATTTCAAGTGATAATTCCTTGTATATAATAGTTTCTTTATCACAATTGTGTTAGTATATTGTTTTACTTAAGATTATTGAACTCAAAGTTAAATTTCTTAGTTAGACAACTAAACAAGAGGAACTTTGGAAACAAACAAAAACCTTAGCAGCGTTCGGTATCTATGGTGCCTCTGGGTCACGCTTATGGGTAATGTCGTCATGTTGAACTACTGCACTTAACGCCTAATAAAGCTGCAACAATGGCGTCTGTGGCATCGTCCCTATAAATCACCAGGGAGAAATAAGGGTCATTTGGAAGTTAAAATCCAAGGGGCGGGTAATTGCCCTTGGATCGATAATCTAAAAAGATTAATTTTTAAATGAATTTACATCCGATCAGTTGAACTTTAGATAACTCCATTAGGGTTTAGATGTGTGTGAAGATCTTGAAAATTTATTTTATCTTGATGATTTCAACGGATGATAACGGATTAAGGGTGACGTATTTAATAGGAAATAGTACTTAGTTGTTTTAGACCACAAGAAAAATGGCATCTTGAGTCTTTTTTGCTATAGAGCTACCATAGTGGGTAGCAACCCCAGAGAAACTGTCTGGGACATTGACCCTAGAAAGGGTTGCATACCCACCATATAGTTTACATTAAACCATAGTTTAGAAAATAGAACTACATACTTTACTCCTTGATCCCGTGTCAAAATAGGTATGTAGGCAGTCTAGGGATGGAGTTGTCCCTTGTACTCAAGCGTTCTAGGATGGGGATTAGGATTTGGTTATGGGTGAGTAGTTGGTTCTTGAAGCTCCTTGGTATTTTAATCAAATGGTGCAAACAATAATTGAAAGGTTAAAATTAATTCAATTCATACTCAGAAGGAATCCCGTATGGATTCGCTTGATTTCTCGAGGCTTTAGGCCGAATTCCAAGGCAGAACTCAAGCTTGTTTATGTAATTATTTTTATACTCCTAAGGACGGCGACCTCGGTTCACTCCTAGTAGGGGAGTGTAGTTTTCAGAGAGTGGCTTAGGACTCGGATGGTCCCGATGAGTCTAAAGTCTCTGGCCAGAGCATATCCTATTCTTATGAATAGATGCCTACCCCATTTGGGTAGATGCCTATCCCAGATTGGATAGATGAAACCTCCTATTCCATATAGACAGATGCCTAACCCGTATGGTTGGATGCCTAACCCATATGGTTAGATGCCTAATCCTGTAGGGAGAGATGCCTAACCCATATGGTTAGATGTCCATCCCACTTGGATGGATGCCTATCTCGTTTGGATAGATGTACTTGAGTATGTGATTGAATAAAAAATAAATAAGAATAAGTAAGGATAAGAAATCAATATTTTTATATATTAAAAAAAAAAAAAAATCAGTTGAGTTTTTGGATTAAGTAAAGTGGGTTATTACACCCATCCCATGTGATGACTTCGGGGAGAGCGGAAAAGAATAAAAAAAAATGGTCTTCCCTCTTTGGAACTAGACCAACTGGTAAATCCTCATTTCCTCCTGTTAAGAATATTTTTGATCCTTTTGGAGGAAAGTTCACTATCTCTATCCCTGATCTGGTTCTGGATCACAATATAAATAGTATGTCAAACTCCTTGGTAGGAAAATTTATGGGACCGCGTCGTAATATTGAAGTTGTTAGGGCCTATGTCAAACGAAAATGGGCCCTTAAGGCTAATGTAGAAATTTCAGCCTTACCTAAAGGCCTTTTGTCTTTTACTTTTTCATGCGAAGAAGACACTTCATTTTTATACTATAAATTATGGATGCATGCTCTAAAAATGTTTTAATTCCATGTTTATGAGGATGATGCCATTTAGTAGATGATTGTATGTGGATGTTATCAGATATTGGATACTTGATTTTTTATAATTAAAATTTTATGCGATGTTTGAATTGTATTCTTTTGATAATATTATATGTGATTTTTGGAATTACTAATGTGCAAGTGAGATGTGCAGGAAAATTATTCCATGTGACTATGGAAATTATTCGGAGAATCAAGCCTAGGCCTATGTGCGATTGTCAAGCCAGGGGTTGTCTATTTGGAGAGACAACCCCTCATTTGTAAATGTTTTTTAATTTGTGAATATTATGCTTGGATGTGTGTATAATTTGGAAATTGTTTAATTTATAAATTCCAAAAAAAAGGGACAATTGCCATGTGTGTTTTAGTGATGTGTAATTTTTTTTGTAGTGTCACTTGACAGATGTGTTGTAGGATAAGTTGGCATTGACATGTCTCTTTTGAGGAAATTTATTTTACCAATGAATATATTTTCAATTATCCTAAGATGGTCCCAAGAATGTCTTGGTTAGGGTGCCATAAGTAAGGTCAACTCAGGGTTGACCCGTAGGTAAACATTGGGTGGACTTTCAAGGGGTTAAACCAACTCCTAGAGTTAGTTTAGGAGCATTTTTAGTGGGCCATATGATGTACCTATGGATGAAGGCCAAATTTAGCCATGTATCCACTCCCTAGGGCCTATTTAACCTCCCTAAAAATTGAGTTTCCCAAGTTAGCCGAATTTCTTCTTTAGAAAAGCCTTCCTTGGTTAGATAACCCTCCTCATGAGTGGATTTTCTCTTCCCCATTCCTTTTACCCTTTTTGAGGTGTCTTGGCTAGAGAGTCTGTAAGGTATTGGGAAGATGAACCAATGAACATCCTTCACCCTTCCCAAGTGGGTTGGAAAGGGTGAGGAGTATCTTCATAGGGAATAGTTTGGGAGGGAGAAGTTTGATCACCCACTCTCCATTTTGGAGACAGAGGATTTTTTGAAGAATTTTTGCAAGTTTTTGGGAAGATTTTGGCTAAGTTTTGAAGGAGAAAAAGTTGTGGATTTGGGTAGCTCTCCTACAACTCCTTTTAGCCTTTTGGCAGATTTAAGGTTGGTTGAACTACTATCTCTTGTATGATGTTGTTTTTCTTTTAAAAAGATTGTGGTTGTAATTGTTTTCCATTGTTGTTTTTCTTTTTTATGTAGGAAGATGTAGGGTTCTTCCTTATGTGTTTTGGTTGTGATTTTATGTTTTTTTTTGTTTTGGGAGTTTTCAAGGCCAAACTCATCCATGGGAGGGTAGAGTGGCCTTGGGGTGAAGGGTTGTTTGACAACCTTTGAGTGAGAGGCTCTCTTTAGAAGAGAGAGAATCTCAAGGGATTTTGTGACCCTTGTTGCATTATGATTTGTTTATGCAATGGGGGTCATAAGGGGAGTTTTGTTGACTTGTATTCCTTGGGGGACATAAGGGATTATAGGGACAAGTTTGGAACTTATGGATGTGTTTATTTGTAGCCATGTTATGGCATTATGTTCTCTATTTGCAAAATTCTCCTCAAGGTACATAATCCACCTTCACCCCATTTGAGAAGTCACACATGTGACATTGTGTAATCCTTGGTTTGGGAGTGTTTTTTTTTGTTGTTATGAGTTTTTGCATGTATGTGTTTGTATGTGTGTTTCCCGTCTAGCCTTGATTCTCCTAGCTTGGGGGTGGCTTCTAGTAAGCCTAGGTTGGGAGGTGAGCCTCCGTGGTCACAACCTCAAGCTTTTTATTGCAGGTTTTGCTTGGGAAAAGATTGAAGAAAAGGCTTTGGAATGATCCTATTATTGTATCTAGTTTTAGTATCAGAAAAGAAAAAGGAGTTTTCTTATTGTATTTTTATTGCAAAAAAAAGAAAATGTATTGTTTGATTAGGTTTTACCATGTAATAAAATGTATTTTATTTGAAGTATATATTTCCTTGCAAAGTGAAGAATGCATTACTGAAGTTGTCTTTTAAATGTGATGCAATTATAGGAAAAGATTAAGTATGAAAATTATAGTTGTACTTTTTAATCTTACATTGCATCTTACTGCTTTTATTTAATGAATTCTAGAAAGATATAAAGTTGTAGCTATAAATAAATCAATTTCTGCTACTTTTTCTATTCTGTAAATGCTTATTAAGTAGAAAAATAAACAAACCTAGATAATGATAATACATTAGATATTGCAGTTTGTTGTACTAAATGTTTTTTTTTGAAAATGATAGTTGCAGGTGTAAATAGAAATATTCTGTCCCATTTTCCATTCTGTAAAAGCATGTTTAGTAGAAAATTTTATTAACCTAGTTATTGAATATGTTGAATCATAGGGAAAACTATAGGTTAATGAAGGGCATAAAAATAATTAAATTAATCTGTTTATTAATAATTACCTATTCTAAATAATGGAAATGCAAACTCAAACCTGTAAACATATATATATTTTTATAAGGGATAATGCCTACAGTTTTATCATTTAAAACTAAGCTATTGTTAAAAACAAAAAGAGATAAAATAGACATGTATGCTACTGTGAATAAATAAAATAAAAATACTCATGTACAATATATATATATATATATAGATTTTATTTGTTGCATATAAGTTGGCAATGAAATATTATTGAAATCTGCCATTTTAACTCCCAGATTTTTATTTACTAAAATCATGGATGTCTACCAGAATTATATATATATATATTAAAAAAAATAAAAAATTAAATAAAAAAAAAATACATTTCAAATCCTCCAGCCCTTGTGAGCTTGCAGTTGGGTGGCTCGGGCCCCCTTTGTGGGTCGAGACCCATAGGGGTGCTCACAGCGCCACTGTGGGCCGTGACCCATAGGGGCAGCCTCGGCCACCACTGTGGGCCGTGTCCCATAGGGATGTTGCGGCGTCGCTGCGAGCCGTAACCCCAGTGGTGGCCTCAGCCGCTACTCCGAGTGGCCACCACAGCGGCCGCCGCCGCCTCCCTAAACCCCCGCCGTCTCCCATGCACAATGTCCTCCGCCATGGCCTTTAGCCTTCCTCCGGCACTGCCATGAAACCCTGCAAAAACACACACACACCAAAAACAAAGTCAAAAAAATAAAATATTAAGATATGATAAAATAAGAAACCCTAACCCATTTTCGGGATAGGGTTAGCTTTTAAAATAAAAGGATGTGTTAAGATATGCAACCCTAGCCCATATTCGGGTTAGGATTAGCATTTAGAAAGATTAAAATGAATAGGTTAGTATAGGAATAGATCAACCCTAATTAGTGTTTATAATTAAATAATATTAAAATGAAAAGAGGGGGAATTCGTTTTTAAAATTTGAAAAAGAATTCCCCCCCATTTTACTATAGTCAATATGTGGGGTTTATTAACTCTTAATATTGACTAGGGTGAAATTGATTTTTATATAGTCTTTATTATCAAGGTTTAATTAAAATTGGGGGATTAATTTTTATATAGCTATTTCTAATCACATAATTGATTTAATTTTATTAACTAGGGTTATTAATGAGGAATTTTATATAGTTATTTTTCTTATTTAATTAAATATGGATGTTGGGTTAAAATTCCTTTAGGGGATTTTATTAATGAAAATTATTAAATGCATAGTGTAAAATTTTAGCCTATGAGGTCATTGATTGTCAAATATTTAATAGTCGCAATTTAAATATCCAAGAGGATTTAAATTTGAATTTAATATAAAATGAATGAATTAGTTTGATATTATATTTTAACTAGGTTAACTTTATTAATTTAATTAAAGGCGTTTTCGTGGTTGCTCAATTAATTATTTTTAATATAAGTTAACATTATTTTTATTTAGTCTTTAGTATTTTAATATTGTTGAGATAATTAATGTCTCTTGGACAATTGTTGGAGACATTTTAATTTGGGGTTAATAATTAAATTAGTTAATTAATTAATTAAGTTATGGTGACCCCTTTTAGGGAATAATTAGTCTTCTCTAATTATTGTCGCCATATCGTTTTAGTTATTTAAATCAACTTAGTAAACTATTCTATTTAACCCAGAATTAACCCTTAGTTAAGACAAAACTTATTCATTCCTTTTTAAATGTAGATGATTTAATGTATTTATATTGTAAAAAAAATAAAAAATTTGTTTTTCCATTTTGCCCAAAAAGTTTGGGCATGCCACAAAAGAACTTGAAGATATCAGAAGAGAAAATGAAGAACTTGAAGAACTTGAAGCACTATTTTCAAGGAAGATGCCTAAAGGTCCAGTGGGAAGTAAGTATGAAGGTAAAACACCTTTCAAATTTTTTAATTGCAATAAAGTTGGTTATATAGCTTCTAGATGTCCTGATAGACATGTAAGACTAAGAGAGGAAGCAAAAAGAACATATAAACCTAACCTTGAATATCAGAGATACAAATTTAAGAAAAATAGAGATAAGTCATGTTACTATGCAGATGAAGGTGTTATAGATGAATCTGATGAAGATCCAATAGATATTGGATGGGCATTTGTTGCATTAAAAGAAGATCCACTGGCACCTATTGTTAAACCAGTAGAGTAGGCATTAGCAACAAAAATTGAAGAAAAGGATGAATGGATCATTGATAGTGGATGCTCACATCATATGACTGGTGATTAAAGAAAATTCTTATCATTACAGGAAATTCATGGAGGTCTTGTAAGATTTGGAGATGACAAAGCTTGTTTAATTAAAGGAAGAGGCACTATATCTTTGGATGGTAAGCATAATACTGACAATGTTTATTATGTTGAAAGTTTAAAGCATAATATTTTGAGTGTTGGTTAGTTAGTGGAAAAATGATTTCAATTACAATTCAAGAATGGAAAATGCAAAATCATGAACATAACTAGATTGGAGATTGCAACCGGTAATCAGACTAAAGGTAATATCTTTCATTTGAATACCAATGATAAGACATGTTTGATTGCACACATTGATGAAAGTTGGTTATGGCATAAAAGACTCTGTCATGTGAATTTTGATTGCATTGTAAAGATCAGTTCAACTAAGGCAGTAAGGGATTTACCTAAGATTGTGAAACCTCATAATCCAGTATGTAAGGAATGTCAAATGGGAAAGCAAGTTAGAACAACATTTAAGAGCATTTATGAGAAATCCAATAATATTCTTGATTTAATTCACACTGATTTATGTAGTCCAACAAGAACAAGGAGTCTTCAAGGTGATATATACTTTATGCTAATAATTGATGATTATTCTAGAATGTGCTGGGTTACTTTTCTCAGGGAGAAATCAAAAGCTTTTGGAAGATTCAAGATATACAGCGAAATGGTAGAAAATGAAACCGACAAGAAAATCAAATGCTTGAGATCTGATCAAGGAGGAGAATTTACATCTAGGGAATTCAATGCATTCTATGAGGAGAATGGAATCAAAAGACAACTATCAGCACCCTGGACACCCTAGGAGAATGGAGTTGTGGAAAGGAAGAACAAAACTATACTGGATACAACAAGACCCATGATGATGGAAGCAAATTTACCTCATGTGTACTGGAGAGAAGCAGTGAATACATCAGTTTATACTTTCAATAGAGTTCACATCAAAGGTGAAACCAGCAAGACCCCTTATGAACTATGGTTTGGTCATACTTCTACTCTTAAATATTTCAGAATATTTGGAAGCAAATAATATATTAGAAGAGATTATTTTATTGGAAAATTTGATCCTAGAAGTGATGAAGGAATATTTCTTGGTTATTCAACTAGAAGCAAGGCATATAGATGTTATAATAAAAGACTGCATAAAATCATTGAGAGTACTAATGTGAAGATAGATGAACATTTTAGAGGAGATTTAAGATCTGTAAAACCAACAGTAGAAATGATTATAAATGAACTGACACAAATTGCACCAGTACAAAATGAAGAACCAGTCACACCAACATCATCAGAGAACTCAACTGTGACTGAAGAATAGCATCCTGTAAGTAGAAATTAGAATAAACCCAGGTATGTAAGATTGAATCATTCTGAAAATCAGATAATTGGAAATAAAAATCAAGGTGTTATGACTAGAGGAAGATTGGCAAATGAAGAGGTATGTTTAAATTTGTCAAGTTGAACCAGCATCAATTGTTGAAGCATGTCAGAATAAACATTGGATAAAAGCAATGGAAGATGAATTAGAATAGATTGAAAAGAATAATCTTGGACATTAGTTCCCCAACCTAAGGACAAAAATGTAATTGGAACTAAATGGGTATTTAGAAATAAACTTAATGAAGATGGTGAAGTAATCAGAAAAAAGCAAGATTAGTTTGTAAAGGTTATTCACAGATAGAAGGAATTGGTTATAATGAAACTTTTGCACCGGTAGCCAGAAGCAGTAAGACTATTTCGTGCATTTACAACTCATAAGAACTATAAGGTTTATTAGATGGATGTCAAATGTGCATTTTTTAATGGAGATCTTGAGGAATAAGTTTACATTGAACAACCTGATGGATTTTCATTAATAGATGATAAGGATATGGTTTGCAGGTTAAGGAAAGCTTTATATGGATTGAAGCAAGCTCCTAGAGCTTGGTATGCTAGACTGGATAAATATATTTTAAAGCTTGGATACACAAAAGGTAATGCTGAGAGTAATTTGTATTACAAAATCACCAATGATGACATTTTGGTTATTGAAGTATTTGTGGGTGATATCATTTTTGGAGGTGAAGAAGAGTTATGTAAAGACTTTGCTAACAAGATGCAAAAAGAATTTGAAATGTCTATGATTGGAGAGATAAAAAAATTTCTAGGTTTGCAGATTTCTCAAACAGATAAAGTTATATTCATCTATCAAACAAAATAATTGAAGGAACTTTTGAAGAAATTTGGAATGGAAAACTCCAAACCAGTATAAGCACTTCTATGACTACAATAGATAAATTGACATTAAAGGATGATTCAGCTCCTATAAATCCGACAAGGTACAAATCTATGAATGGAGGATTACTGTATTTGACACAAACCAGACCTGATATAATGAATGCAGTGTGTATTGTATCAAGATTTCAAAGCAATCCTAAAGAAAATCATGAAATTGTTGGCAGTGGATCAACATCCCTCATGGGGATTCACAACATGGTTTAAAAACCTCCTATGGATTCTATAAATCTAGTGGTTGTATCGAGCATTGACAGGTTGATATTTTGGTGCAACGACAACCCTAGCTTTTAACAAGTGGTATCGGAGCTTGGTCACAGGTTCGAATCACGTAGGCCACATCGAGTGACATTGGGAGGGGGGTTTTTGGTAGTGGGCCAGCATCCCTCACGAGGATTCATGATGTGGTTTAACCTCCTATGGATTCTATAAGTCTAGTGGTTGTATTGGGAATTGACAGGTCGATATTTTAGTGCAACGACAACCCTAGCTTGTAACAGAAAGTGCAGTAAAAAGGATTTTCTGGTACCTACAAGGCAAAACAAATCTTGGTTTATGGTATCCTAAGGATGAAAATTTTGAGTTATGTGCATATACAGATGCAAATTGGGCAGGAGATGTGGATGAAAAAAATAGTACCATTGGTGGTGCATTCTTTCTTGGCAGAAGATTAATTTCTTGGATCAAAAAGAAGAATACTTGTACATCATTATCTACAACAAAAGAAGAATATGTTGTAGTAACAACTAATTGCACTCAGGTATTATGGATCAAGAAAATGTTGAAGGATATCAAGGTAAAATGCAAAGAACCGGTAATTATTCATTGTGATAATTTAGAAGAAAATGATATATCAAAGAATTTGGTATTTCACTCTAAAACAAAGCATGTTTCTATTAAGTACAATTCTCTGAAAGAGAATGTTGAAGCAAATGAAGTGAGATTGGTTTATGTGAATACTAAAGAGCAAATTGCAGATATTTTTACAAAGCCTTTGCCTAAGGAAACATTTGAATATCTTAGGGAGCAGCTTGAGGTAATTTCCCCACCGGTAGAGACTTGAATGATGAAGATTGGCACCAAACCGACAGGGACTAATAGAAAAATCTTTTTCCAGCTTTGATGAAGGAGAGATACTTCTCAAGGGGAGTAGTTAGATGTATGTTATGTTTTGATTCTTGACTAATTTGGAATTTTATGTCAAAGGGGGAGAGATATCTATGGAAAAACATTGTACTTGGGGAGAGATGTATTTTTGGTTTTGGTTATATGGTTTCTATTTTTGGTACAAAACTTTGTATTGATCTATTTTAAGAAGTTGTTGGTTTTTGGCATTCCATTTTTGGCACTCAAATGTTTTCCCATCTAGTGTTGCCATCAATGCCAAAGGGGGAGATTGTTGGTATTATGGATGACTTTGTCATGTGTTGCATTTGTTTTGTCATTGATGTCAACACTTATCTTTCTGGAGGTCTACATTGTTGATTTGGCACTCTGGTTATATTGGTTTATTATTGAATTGACACATTGTGGTCTCGACATGGATATTGGCTTATCCACAATCACTGGTAGGATATATGTTTCACCGGCAGCTCAGGAAAGTGATGATGACTTGTTATCATCTAGAGATCATTTGGTTATGTCGAAGACATGGATTAGATGTTTGCATTTAGTGTTTTGCTTATTGGTCTAATCGGGTTCACATATTTTACTTAACCGAGAGATAGGTCTAGGTTATGGACTGGTACAAGATATCATGTTCCAGATCAGCACGACACATTTTGCAAATGGTTTATTGATTGGATAATGTGTAAATGTATTGAGCTAACATATTGTATCACATCAAGACTTATTTGCAATTGATTTAAATGTAATATGTTTAGTGAGCCAACCTCATCATAAGGTCTTAGGGTTTTGTATAAATAATTGTAATATCTTATTGAAGATCATATTATGAGTGTGTGTGAATATTGAAGATCATTGAAGAGCAAAAATAAGTAGATTTTTGTGTGAATCATGCAGATATTATCTGAAGGTTGAAGGAAAGGTTATGAAGGTGTATGACATTCATAGTCAGAGCTTAAACCGATACTGAATCCGGCATTGCAGATGCTATACTGAAGTAGTACATTGTTATTGGATTTAACCACCCAATTGCAATCAATGTGACTCCTATTTTGTGATTGAGCAGTGAACTCTAGGCGGTTGGCCTTTATACATGTTCAGACCCCATTATTGTATTCACTTACTATCTGCAGTAGTATCATCTGATTGTGGGTAAGGTTTCCCACCGTGGTTTTTCCCCTTACAGGGTTTCCACGTTAAAATCTTTGTGTCATGTGTTGTGGATGTTGTTTGTCTTTCTATTTCATGCATTAAGTTATACTGGTACTGCTATAATTATTAATTTATTTTACTGGCATTAAGTTTGTTTTACCGACACTAAGTTTTAAGTTGAATTAATTGGTTTTGGGTTGTAATTTATTGACAACTGATTCACCCCCCCTCTCAGTTGTCCTTCTGGTTCCTAATATGTAGAAAATTTAACATGTAATTTTCAAATTCTTCATCCAATCTTGCATATATTTAAATAAAATTAGTGGCTATTATGTTGCTCTTCATTATGTGACATTAGTAGCTTACCTATTGGGGACTCATTGTCATACATAATAGTATAATTTCAAGTGCAATCATACTTTGGTTGCAACATAATAGCCTATTTTGCACCTTCTCTTGTCTATGTGTTAGGGGACAAGAATGATTTCAATCATTTCTCCTTATTAAGATTAAACTTTCACTTTGTGAAGTAGTCACATCTATATGATCTCTTATTTATTGTGGAGGTGTATATTCCTATGGATAATCCCCTCCCTCTAATTGGAACAAGTATCCCTGATGATGATCTTATCCTTATAAGTACATATCCTTAATTGGGACCTCTTCCTTGTGTTAGAAGTATAAAATAATTCATCAAATACCTTTCTTTGCTGAGTGGTATCTTTTATAGTGAACCATTCTATATTTTGGATGTACACATCCTTGTTGAGGATAACATCCCTCTTATAGAAAAATGAATCTTTGATGAGGATCTTTGCTCTCCCTCCAAGTTTCTCCTCACCCTATGACTCTAGTAGTTAAACTGAATTGGGGACTCTTTTTCATGAGTGGTGATGCTATTTCAATTACAATTATCTTGGGGCAACAACATAATTCATTCTTGCCTTTATGCTTAGGGGGCAAGAATTTTATCCTATCTTTTGGTTTCACTATTTTCTTTTTTGGGTTGCATTCTTCATAACTTGATGTCCTTTCTTGCACAAAAAGGCACATCTCTTATGAGAAATCTCTCCTTAGGGGGTATGTGATCCTTCATCTAATTACCCCTTTCTCTTTGGGAAGATTACCTCTTCTTTAGAGTTTCATTTTACATATCTTGATGTCTTTTCTTACATTTAATATTCCTTCATGCGAGTACATGTGTGTTCCTTGTTAGGAACTTTCCTTGCTTGGATTAGTGCATTTTATTATGTATAATATCTCCTTAGAGGTTGTGTAATTCTTCTCATTGACCCTACACTTGGGGGGAATTAATCTTTCCTATCCTTTCTAAGGATACACTTTTCCTTTGTTGAGTGGTGTTTTCTTATGATTTGATGGCATTCCTTGTGTGAAGTTGTTTTTTTCTCAAGGATTTCCTCTTATGTAAAAGGTGTGTATCCTTGACTACAACCTCTTTTACACTTGGCAATGTATATTTGTTATAAACACACCCCTCACTTAGGGTCAAAAGTGTGTCATCCTTCATCAAGAATCCCTTTACCTAGAAATAGGCAGAAGGTAGACAATATTATTCTCCTTCTCTTATTTTGGTAGAAGATGTTATGTTTGTTGAATAAATTCCTCTCGGAGGTAGTTATCTTTTGAGAAAAGATCTCTTCTCCTCCAAGGATTTCGTTTACATGTGTTGCAAGATATCTCTTTTTCTTATCCTTGATGTAAGAGTATGTAAGAGTATTGCCTGATCTTGGATGTATGAACATTGTTGCTGAAAAGTATATCTCCTTGGTGTTGAAGGTTGACTATCCTTTTTTCTAGCTTCCTTAAGACATCAACACAGGGCTATGTTGACATCTTAATGGGAGGGCATACATATCACCCTCTTTGTATCATATTTGTACTATATTTTTGCAATGTCTTAAACGGGGTGCTCATTCTCAAAACCAAAGAAAACAAACTCTTACACAAGATTATTAATGCTTGAAATTAGACACAAAATTTATATGTCTTATATGGGCTCCACATTCTTGAAACCAGAGAAAACAAACTCTTACATGAGATATCCTCAAAAGCAGGCATATATTGTCTTACATGGGGTTACACACTCTCAAAACCAAAGCAAATAAACTCTTACATGAGATGTTCCTGATACTAGACACACATTTGCATTTTTCATTTCATCTTACATAGGTTGTTGCATGCTCAAAACTAGAGAAAACAAACGCTTGTATGGGATTCTTAATATCTGAAACAAGATAGTTGCACACACAACATGATGAGTAGAACTAGTAAAACAAAAATAGACTATTCCTACTCTCCTCCCTAACATGGATCACCTATAAAAACACAATTGGAATGTGTATTCATGTCTTCTCTCAATATTATTCTCATGGATTACCTAGAAAAACACAACTAGAATGTGTATACACATTTCTCTCTTTCTTCTCCTCATGAGTTCATAGCTTTTTTATTTGTAGTTCATGGATGATATGTTCTCTTTCTCTTTTTATGTGATTGCTAGTGTTCTGGAGATGACATTTTCAAGAATGATATTAGTAGTTTCAAGACATTTTGATATCGAGGTCTCTTTGGGTAGTTGAATTGAGGTCTTGTTTTTGGTTTTTAGCATTTGTATGTTGTGTGTCTTTTGCCTTTTTGTCTTTGTTTGTCTTTGTTTGCCTTTTTGTTTTTGTCTTGTTTTGTGTTCCCTTGCATGCGACTGTGTGGGTTAAGATCCTAAGATTGGGGACTTGGTTCCTCGAGATTAATGATGTCTTATACTCCTTGTGATTGTGCTCCTAATTTCTCCTCTCTTTCACATTTCATCTACTTTACCGTGAGTGTTTGCATAGGATCATACTCCCATTAAAGTGGGGGTTAAATGTAGCATCGCAAATTGTCAACAGTCCAATTTATAGGTCACATTTGTGCCCCTACTTTAACATGTCCTATGCTCATCTCATTCCTCAATCTATTTTGTGTATATTCTCCATCTTTGAGGCCATGAACAAGTCTTTGTCGGTCCTACCATGGGATACCCACCCTATTTTAGCATTATCTTGATCTTGATGGTGGTAGGAATAGGGTGTTAGACCATGTTGCTAGCACCATGGTTCAAACCCAATTTGAAATAGGGTAGGGGCCATATCTCATCAGTATGTTTTGATCTTTGTGGCTCCACATGACCATTAGAGGTTGGCCTAATTGGTAATTTACCTATATGCCCCTATATAAAGACATTTTATCAACCTAATTTGATCTAAGCATTCTAAGTCTCCATATCCTAACATTCGTGCATTCATTATCAAGAATTTTTCAGAGATCTTCAAGGTTGCATATTCATCCTTTAACCATTATGAAGCAAAGTTACATCATTCTTATGCAAGCATGTGCATGTGATTAGGGTTTTGAGTTTTTCATGCCATTTCATACAACATATGTGATTACATTCAAAGAGAAAAGCATCATCATCAATAATTGTAGATATGAGGTATATCTACACTGTATTTTTTTAGTATTCATATTATTTCATTCAAGGTTAATTCCTAAAATAGTGTTTGAAGTAGGAAAATCCCTATTCCCAACAATTTCCCCTTTCTTTCTATGTGCACGAAATAGGGAAAGAGTTGCATTTGGTAGGATCGACATAATTCACAAAAACAAATAGGTTCAAGTTTTGACATAGCATTTTTTAGAGGACCAGAATAGATTGGAGTATCTTGGTCTCGAAAAATTAGGTTGAACTTTTGGGAACAAATCCAAATCATATTACTTTTCTCAAATCCTGGTTGGTGTTATGATGATTGTAGCTCATGGTTTTTAGCAATTCACATAAGAATTTCCCTATTCTACCCCAATTTCAACATTTTCACAGTTCAACTTATAAAGAGGGAACCAAACCCTAACCAGTGAATCTAATTAAAAATATTATCCCTTTCCTTAGTTGGATTGAGGCTAGATCTATTGGATTCACCCCTCTTTCAATGTATTGGCTAATTTTGTTAATTAGTACTCTTATCCTACTTGGTGAAACCCTAGTTCCAAATTGCACCACAAAAGTATATCTACTTTTAGAAACAAGGTAGGTAGATTCTAATTTTACACCAAAAATATTCTCTAATTTATAGAGCTATGTAGGTTTAAGATAAGAAAATCACTAATAAGCCAAATTTGCCCATTACATTGAAAGAGGAGTGAGATTAATAGATCTAGCTACATTCCAAATAAGGAAAGGGCTAAAATTATGATTTGATTAATTGGTTGGGAATGGTTATCCTCTTTGTTAGTTTTATTTGGAATGTAACTATGAAATTAGGGAAAACCCATGAATAATTGAATTCAACTATTAAAAATAGGCTCTATAGATATCCCATGAAACCACAAATTGAGATCTAGGAAAACAAAGATGTTTAGAACCTGTTTCCAAAAGTTCGGCCTAATTTTTTGGGACCAGGTAGTATAGATTTGCCTTGGTCCTTTGAATTTTCCTCCGTAAAAAATTGAACCTGTTCGTCACTGTCGACTCTGCCAGAATTATCGAGTACAACTCATGCACCTGTTTCTTGCACACAAAAAGAGGGGGAACGATATTGGGGATAGGGGTTTGCCTTAGTTCAAACCCTACTTTAGGAATTAACCTTGAATATGAATTGAAATGGAAATGACAACTAAATGCTTTCCTTTTGAGGGAAAGGCCAGATCTAAAACAAAAGTGTTGATAATTGAAATATACATTGATGAAGTTGTGTTTGCTCCTGATGCCAGGTTTTTAGGGTCTCATGTAGAATGAATTCAAAGAAGATTGATCATGGATGCCATCTTGAATGCATAACTTGACTTCACTTCTACTCCAAGGATTGATGAATGACTGATTGTTTGCTCATTTGAATTTTCTAGTGTAATTGATATCTTTAGACAGCTTAGAGGATTTCCTTTCAAATGAGAGGGGAAGACCTTTTTTTATACTTGACTACTCAAAAATTAATTGAACTACTAGAGTAGGCTGACACAGGGTCAATTTTACCGCTCACTTGAAGTGACTATTATGGGGAATTAAAATGGGTCTTGATTAGGAGGACTAGGGAATTGGGATCCCTAGTCCTAAGTTAGGACTAGGGTATCCAATGCCCTAGTTCTGAGAATTAGGACTCCAACATGATGAGGAGATGGTGAGGGTGATGAAAATGTGAGATTGATAGGTGGCATGAGTAGAATCAAGAGAAAAATTGAGCATAAAATGTCAAAGCATCAAAGTGGGGTCTAGGTGAGAATGAAATTTTAAGTGGATACAATTTATGACACTCAATTTAGCCCCCACTTTAGCGAGAGCATGAGAATAAGAATACTCATGGTAAATTACAAACTTGCATTGGAAAAATTTGACCAAGATATCAAAGAGGAAAGACACACCAAACTCCCAGGGACTTTAAGTTCTTATTGCTATAATATTAAGATAAAAGGGACAACACATGAAAGGAAAGAAAAGAGAGAGCATGACTACATTGGCCTAGTAAGATTTTCTTACTATGAGTCATGAAAAAGAATTATACCAAATTACAAATCAAAAGGCTCGGTTTGTAAAGTAACTTGAGTATCAAAAATATGTCATGGTGTGTGGAAAAAGTGTGACATTGAGTAGAGTGTATGCTCCCACATTAGAGTAATTACATATGCCTTATTAGAAGCAATTTATTTAAGGTAGGATGCATCCAAAAAGACAAGCATGTTACCATAATGAGATGGCCCTAAGAAAGGACAGATCAAAGGATAATGGTCACAAAACATATATGAAAAAGCACATAAGGGATCCACCAACTTTGGGGTTAGTATGCTCTTATGATAAATAATGTATATCAAGAATATTTGTATTGAATTTACCTCATCCCCCAAAGGTAGTGGAACTACAAACACAATTGATGAAGAGAACAAGTGTATTTTTGAGTTAACATGGAAGATACCAAATGAGATCTCAATTCTTTGCATCATCCTCAACTAGAAAACATAAGGCATAACATATAGAATAATTGAGATACAGATAGATGAATGTCACAAAAAAATCAGCCTCCTTATTACCTTGCACCAATGTAGTAACAAGGGTCATCCAAAGAGAACTTAACATAACACAAAAACATGTCAACCAGTACATCATGTAGAAAGCACATTACGAACAAGAAAACACATAAAAGAGAACCCATTACATGAATGAAGCTAGTCAATAAAATCATCTGCCTCCCAATCTTGCTAAACATCATTTAGGGATGGTAGAAAATATGCAACAGGAGCCACTTTAAAGCACAATAGATGGATCTACCGCAAGTTCCAAACAAAGACCATGCTCTAATGATGAGTCACTTTGTTTGTCACTAGAAGCTACGGTTAATGCTTTTGAAAAATATGAATACAACTCATTATTAATCTCAACAAGCTCATACATATCATTAGAATCAACATTTTTAGAATGAACAACATTAACATCATCCATATCATCATCTAGATTAATAAAAATAGGATCTCTAATATGAAAATAAGTTGAACAATCATTTTTCTTAAAATCATTTATAATTTAGGTGATTTGATGTAAACTTCTTCCTAGGGTTAGGCAAAGGTTGGACAAATGGGACCAAGTCAACATTTAACATCTTTAGGGAGGAAATGGTTTGGGAAGCAAGCTCACAAGCCTTAGTACGATGTCTTTTGTGACATTATCTCGCACAATGATTCTTTTTAGTTTTAGCCAAATCTTGAAAAGGTTTAGGGTCAATGTACATAGGCTTATTTTCTTCCCTTATAGGAGAAGGAAGGAAAGAAACCCCAATAGGTTGAGAAAGAATAGATTCCAAGCGCTTTTCTTTATAAAGAGGAGGCAGGAAAAAGGAATATATAGGAGGAATAGAAGGTGTAGGAAGAATACTGGGACGAGGAATATCCATGGGTGTAGGGTCTGTAGGTTTATTTAAGGATTTGATCATCTCATTTTTCTATTTTTGATAAGATACAAAAATGTATGAGGCTTAAGAGGTTCAAGTTGTTTAGGCCAAAAGTAATCAAGAGTGAAATTGTCATGCTTTGTAATGAGTTGGTAAAGACTATGATTAATTGTTATGATAGTGCCATTATGAGAGAATTTTAAACATTTATGGATTGTAGAAGAGATAGCTTTCATGGAAGAGAGCCAATGATGTCCCAACTTCACACGAAATTGCTCTGATGCAAGAATAATAGAAAAGGTGACATCTAAGAGCTTAGTACCAACCTAAACAAGAAGAGTAATAGAACCAATAGTAGGGCAAGAGAAACCATCATACACCTTCAGCATAACATTTGATCTATCATAGGTAGCTTGATGTTTTTAAGATATAAATATATTCTTCGATTCAGTCACATTCAACATACACACTAGATCAATGAGCACACCATGTGAGAGTTTGTCTTTGATCATAAAAGCAATATATAATGAGATATAAAGTGAAACAATAGTATCAATAAGATCAAAAGCAGTACATGTGTCTTTTGGAGGTGTAGGTTTGTCAACAAGGTTCACAACATTGTTAGATTCCATACCAAGGTCACTAGGGGAAAAATCAAGAGACTTAGACTCAACAACATTGGTAGAATGAGAAGGCAATAGATTAATAAATATTTAGAGATTTTGATTAGGAGGATCTATATTATTATTCCCTTTGTCATTGACACCAACTATAGATATAGTATTGTTAGATCAATGAATTTTTGGATCTTATTTCCCAACTTGTAACACTTCTCAGTATCATGGCCAAGTTGACTATGATATTGACAAAAAGCTTTAGGATCATGATAAGGTGGTAATGGTTTGTAAGTGTCAATTGGATTATTGGGAGGAAGTTGCAACATGTTAGAATTCATTAAATTTTAACATTATACTATGCAAAGACTTAGAAAGAGGAATTAATTATTTTCTAAAGTATTTAGATAGAGGGTCCACACTTGATGTCATGGCACCCACTTGAATGTTGATGTTGTCATTGAGCTTGGTGAAACCTTTGTTATGTTTGAACTTAATCAACAATTGTTGAGCACTCTCATTCTTATTAAATAGAGCTATTGAAGAGGATGATTCAAATTGTCTCACTTAAAGCTAATAATTATGAGGCATTGCACACAATTGTGTAAAAGAAGTAAACTTGGAAAATAGAAGCTTATGTCTAATGTCTTTTTGTAAATTAGGAATTTAAATTCTTTGAACATCATGATTAGGAACTTAATCAGCAATTTGAGAATGCAAATATTTATATCCACCAATAAAATTAGTCACTTTTCTTTAACTTCTTGCTTACAATGAATCAAATAAGTCAAAGTATTCTTAGGACCAATTTTATTTTGAAATGAAAGCATTAGGAAATTGTCTCAATGAAGTAATAGAATAAGGAGACAAATAGCAATACCACTGCAAATATTTATCCCTAAAGTTTCTAGTGAACAATTTATCCATAAGTCTTTGGTCATGAGAAAAACCACTACACAAAGTTTGAAATGTTCTCACATGAGTAAAGGGGTCAAATTTTCCATTATAAAACTCTAATTAAGAGACTTCCATATGTTTAGGAGGAACTACATGAACAATGTCATCAGATAGTAGGCTCGTGACATCAAATGTGAGAACACTGAACTTGGATTGAGTGATTAAAGGCTATATATGTTGTAGGGATGTAACGGTTTGGGATATATCATTTATGGTTGATTTGGTGGATGGATTAAAATTTGACATGTTGGATTGTGATGGAGGAGTAACATTTTTGTATGCACAGGGCTTCACTTAGTGAACCTATGTTATAACACGTGTGTTCATGGCATACTAAATAATCCCCCTATTTTCAAAAAATATAGCCCTAAAATATTTTTTTGCCACCCCATCCCAATGTAGAATTCAAATATAAAACCCCCCTATTTGACCATATATTGCATTTTTTCATAACCCGAATTAAAAATCCCCTATTTTCACCAAATAGGCAATATATTGAGCTTATTTTTTGAGATATGTTAAACCCCCCAATATGAATGGAAGTGATATAATATTGCCTAACTAGTGAAGCCCCCATGATTGTATGTAGGTGGAGGTTGAGAATATGGAGGTGGAACATTGTGATATGTTGGTATGGGAGATGCTTGTGAAACAAATGGAAGACTCGCGGAAGGGGGTATGTAAGAATATTGATTAATAGGATTTCCCCCATGACTAACATGTGTAGGATCAACATTTTGTGTGGAAGTAGTCATGGTAGAATATGTAAATGTGTAGAAATCCTTGAAGAGGAAGGTATAGTTTTAGGTAGTTTTGGTTCCTAGAGTTGGAAAGCATGGGGGGAGTATTGGAGTCACTGTTGGACTCAATCTCCTAGGATCACCTACAAAACCAAGATCAAACTTCTACATGAGAGCAACAAAGAGGATGAAATGTTGGAATATGGTACAATAACAGAATAATGATATTATCACACTCCAAACGGTACAATATGGATCAACATTCTCTTGTACTAATTGAGTTGATATGAATTCATTTGGATTCTCATATGCGAGAGGTGAGTGTTGATTATATAGGAAAATATGAGAATCTAATTCCAAGAGGGATAATAACTCCCAAATAACCAAATTAGGTGGGAGTTGTTCCTACTTGGAAAATGCCAAATGCATTGTTATGCCAACTCAGGTAAAGACAAACAAATGTTTATGGGGAGGTGGTTAATAAATCCAAAAGAGGGCGTGACATTCAACTACCCAAATGTGGGTGTGAATGACACATGTACTCATACTAACCATCCTAATATAACATAAGTATGCTTAATAATGTGTAGGAAAAATAAATATAAAAACCTACACTAACACCCCCCTTAAGCAAATCTTAGGTGGGTAAAAATATGTGAAGATGAAAAAATGGGTCCTGACTACAAGGCCATGTTAGGTACCCATGTATAATGATGAAACCTCTGAAAAGATGAGAAAGAGAAAACCCAAAGGACAAATCTCCCTCCCAAGAGAGAAGAATAAGAGAGACCATGCAATCCCACAATGTAGAATCTCTTGCATTGTTGGTGAATGCTCGACACAAGAAGCTGTAGATGGTCCAAGATCGCCAAACAGTATTCTTCCCCTTAGGAAGAAATAAAACCAAGGAAGAATGTAAGACATCTTCAAATTCTTGAAAACAATATGTAGGAAGAATGATAAAGATGTATGATGTCTCTACACTCTGGTTAGGTGTCCCCATGTTGATGCTGAAAGTTGTCACCATCAAATTAGGTGTTCTAGGCCACACTACAAAAGATGAAAATCTAGAACCTAGTGGAGATGTATGAAGAACAAAATCCAAACACAAAGACCGTATCTCCTCTGAAGACAAAGGTGCCTTCTCCAAATGATTCTTAATAGTGGCCACAATCATGTAAATATATGAGGAATGATCATGTGGGTAATGAACAAGAGTTTTAAAAGGTTCTTGCTCAACATCAAAATAAGATGAACTAACTTCAGCAAAGAGAGGATGTATGTACTCAATAGCATCCTCCAGGTTTGTAAAATATGATTCACAAAACAAAGCCACAATGTCTGTCATGTACTCATCCCAAGTAGTTGTGTCTGGAAGACAATTAATATCATGTTGCACTAAATCAATAGGAGCTATGGATGTAGCAGTACTGATATCATCAGAAACAACAATCAATGCAAGAGATGAAGTATCAATACATGTCTCTTGAACCTCAGTTGAAAGAATACCAAGATTCACTTGACAATATTAAATTTCCTCAAAAGTGTCAAAACTAGATGCCTGAGTGTGTACATCAGCCGAAGGAACAACAAAGGAAAAATGTGAGAAGGTGTATACTCGAGATTAACGATCTACCTCCCCAATTGTAACAATATCTCTACTATTCAAATCTCAAATAATCATAGAATCTAGAGTGATATTAATACTGTTTCCTTCCCCAGCATGTGTGATCTGATAGATAGAAAGAATATTTGTTGACAATGAGGGCACACAAAAGAAAACATTGAATGATTCTTCGTTAATGTCAATGGACCCTTTCCCACAAACATGCATATTTTTGTTGTTAGTGATTAGAATGTTTCATGATGAACAAGTTTTAAATGAAGAGAACATATCCAATGATGAATCCATATGATGTGAATCTCGAGAATCAAGGATCCATCTCCCTAACCCAGAATCTACAATTGCGAAAAGTGCTTTCCTCTTTTTTTCTCTGACTTTGAATTAGATGAATTTGTTGAATCCTTTAACATAGTTGAAGGTAGATTGGTTTTATTCTTTGCTAAAATATTCTTCAACTCATCAATTTGTTTTAAATAACATTGATGTTCATCATGCCCATATTTCTTGCAATATGCACAGGTGGGCTTCTCCTTTTTAGATGATTCCCATTTTGAGGAAGAGGACTCTGATTCTTTCAATGGCTTGTTCTTTTCTTCTTCTATTTCTAATCAGTATACCATGATTCTTTCTGTACCTTAGGCTCACTAGCTATCAATGCTTGTGATTTAGAAGTCTTGATGATACCCATTTGAATTAGCTTCACTTTTTCTTGGATTAGAAGATCTGAAAAATGCATCAGATGTGGGTTGAACATATGCAGTTCCCATAGAAACCTTGTTTGTATGAAAGACAAAAACAAACATGGAATACTCAGGACTCGGTTTGGATAACACATTTAGAGTCAACTATAAATTCGCCTTAGTAATCTTGCAATCCTCTAGTTGTGTTCTTAATTTCTTAATCTTTGAGATATAGTCTTAGATGTCATGGAAATTTTTTGGATCAAGATTCATCAAATCATTATCAATTTGATAACCCTTAATATTGTCAGTTTTACTATACAAAATTTCAAGAGTCTCCCAATCCTCCTTAGGTGTCTTGCATGATTCAAGATGAAATTGTAAACCAAAAGACATGTGAAAAAATGTAACCAAGAGCTCTCTCACGATTGATCTCCAATGCTTGAAGAGCATTAACATCAATAGGTGTAGGAATAGTTTCTTTAACATAGTCAGTGCAACATTTTTCCCTTAGATAATTCCATACTGATTTTTTCCATGTTTAATAATTTTATGGAGTTAGGGGTTAAAATTGAGTTTTCCCCATTGTACTAACACACAACACAAGAAATCAAAACATCACAAGATCACCCCCCAATTTCACTCAATCAATGATACCCCCCAAGAAAAATGTGATGGTGGCACTTTATAAATCAGTGCATTTACAATGCTAGATTTGTTTACCAGAGTTTTACAACTTCCAAAATTGGACCCAAATATTGAAAGTACAAAAATATCTTAGAATGGGATGCAAAGGCTTATAGGATGCACATAAACTTGGGAAACATATCCATGCCAATTAGGCATATCTCACAACAATGGCTTAACACTCTTCACTAAACTCTTCTTAATCTTCAAAACACCCTTACAAGACAAAATCTTCAATAGACACCAAAAACCAACTCATACTCTTTAACCTCTCACATGAAAAACCATGATTGACTATATGACTAAGTTTAGGACTGAAACTAAGATTATGACAGCCAATCCCTCTTTTAGGACAGTCGACTCTAAGTGGTAAAACTCTTTAGTAGGCCTTCCCAAAATGACTTCTATGGTAAGTATAGGATTATAACACACTATCCAACATCTTATCTTAGACTAACAAAAAAAATACACCCCATTCAGGTTCTTTGCAAAATCTTATAGACTGTTGGCTACTACATTTGAGACACTGTCCAATTTATGACAGTCACATGACTTCACTGCCAAACCATAGTAAGTTGATTAAAATCCCTTCCTTTCACCTGCCAATGTTATGAGAGGGTTCTAAAAATATTCTAAGGTCAATACAAAGACTTTTTAATATCATGAATTCATATCTTAATGGATTAACCAAACTATGACTGTCCAAACCATTAGCTTGTCTGATTTTTGGTTATGAACTATGATGAACAATCATGAATAAATTTTTAAATATTTATCCTGAAGCCAATATCTCTAGTAGGATTGTATATGGGTTAGATATAGAACGTTTCCCCAATTTTCAGAAAGATCCAACGGTTAAAACAAAAGATACGATTGTTTTACCAAAACGGGTTAACCCTAGGCAGGGTTTTGACAATTTTCAAAGAAATAATTTAATCTTTCACCACAGAATATGGAAGGACCTCAAATAAAATTTAGATGAAATAAAACCCATCATATTTCAACCTCCAATAGGTTTCATAATAGGATCAATCCATAACAATGAATAAATAATTTCAGATTAGCAAAAATGTCAGAATATAGCATTACAAAATAACGTTTTATTGATCTTCAGTCATCCAAAACACACCAACCAACCTTGGATTGGACCTCCACACTCGCATATATAATATATAAATCCAAAACCAACCCCAAACCAAATCTAACTGATTCTAACTACTCCTTGTAACTAACTTTGGTTGTTTTACACATGATTACTCACTTGGTGTACATAACAACTTTTGATCTCCCTTGTGCTATGAAACTAATAAGTATTTATATTACATGAATATGGTATTTTAAGAACTTATGAGCACAAAAAATTAAACAAAAATCCTAATTTACCCTTGAACCCCATTACATGCTCAATTTGCCCAATTTTGCCCATTTTGACAACTTTTACAACTCATTACAAAATAACTAGTTTTATGAGTTTCATGACTTCCAATGGTCTTATTAACCATGATTAAATATTTAAATGGTCAAGATTGACCTTACAACATCAAAATCTTTATAATCTTCATTGTCCTTCAATGTGGCCTTATGATGGCCATGTTTGCCTTGGGTGCTCCTGCACCAGAATGAGAACCTCAAACTAGCACCAATGTGTTATGCTCAGAAAAATGCCAACTTAAAAAAAAAAATAGAACCTTGATCTGTGGTCGTATGTGAAATTTATAGCCGTTTGAAGTTCAAAAATCTAGGATTGTCCTTTAGATTTGAGGAAAAAACTTAATTTTTAGAAAATCTAGATCACTTGAGAAAAAAATTATTACACCACTATAAAGCCTACAAAATTTTGTCCTGAATTAAAAAAATTGCTCACAAAACGGAGCCCAAATGACTGAGATATGGCCTTTAGAAGATTAGGTTCAAAAGTAAAAACTCCAATGATGAGGGGGCAAAAATTGCAAATATCAACCTCAGCCAAATTTTTTGGAAATTTTGTTATGCTATCAAATTTAGTTAAACTACCAATCAATTTAAAATCTCACCAAACTTAGGAAAGTTCCAACCAATTTTAGAATACCTCCAAAAATATACCCTTGATGTAGTTGTTGACCTTTTCCTGTCAACTAAGTTGTAGATCTAATTTGAGAAATCCAAAGCTTTTCCGCATAAACTTTGTGTTATGTGCACATGCATAACCTTCATGTTATGCACATCCCTTGTTGGCAGCATGCAAAGCAGGCTTTTCTTTTTGGGCCCCAATTCTATTTTTGAGTTGACTGGGCCAACCGGTCAACTCATTTAATTTTCACCGATTGGAGGGTTCCTTGTCCTTGGTGGGCCGGTTTCCCTTTATTTCCTCTTACCGATTGTGGGCGGTTTCCTCTCATGCTTTGGGCCCTACTACCCCACAAGTTTTTTCTAAGGCCAACAAATGGTTATGCGGGATGGTGATCCATACCTATGATATCACTCTCCCCGCATAGGCAAAATAGAAAGGAAAAGTTGCGCGCGGGATAAGAGCAAGGAAGAGGAGGTCTTATCCCTGCTCCCCTGCAAGGAAGGATAAGGCACACAAAGGAACCTACGGGGTAAACAAGCTAGGGGAAGATAGTCATCCCGCCATCCTATATTCTTTTCCAAGTGGTCACAACGACCTTGTGGGGTAAAATGAAGTAAACGGATGGTTTTCCCCACTATCTCACGAGGACTTTTGTGGATGCAGCGACACCCTACGGGGTAAGAAAACAAGGGTGCGGGTAGTGTTCCCGATATCCCGCGAGGCAAAAGAGATAGTTCAAAAGGCCTTGTGGGGTAAACAAAAGGAAGACAAAGGTGTTTCCCGCCATCCCGCAGTGAGTTTTTAAGGGTCCCCAGGGAGCTTACGGGGAAACAATGGCGACGAATGTGGACCTGGTCCGCCATGTCAGACGACAACTCAAATGCCATGTTAGATCCTGTCATTGTCCAACCTGATGTGTGACACATTCTCGACCGTTGTATTTTGATGAGGTGGGCGATCGACGATGATGTCTTAATCTCTAGTTTTGTTTTCTGAGCACTCACATGGTGAGGTCTCACGTGTCCATTTGTGCACAAGATCTCTTGATCAATTGCTTGTATTCAAACTCATGGTGGTAGTTATAATTTTAAAGCTCTACACTGGGGTGGTTGTCGACCTGGTAGTGGAGACATTTTTTGTGCTCAGTTGGTGCTCGATATCAAATCCTTTTGCTTCCAGCTACCAGATTTTTTTTTGCCATTTACTCTAGAAGTGACCTTGAGGTAGATCTCAAACGCTACCTGTAGACACCCAAAATTGTCTAGTCTAATTAAATAAATATTTTATTTATTTAATTATCTAAGCTTAATTCTTCTATTAATTAAATAAATCTTTATTTATTTAATTAATTCATTTATCCTCTTCTAGCCTTATTTCTCATTTAAATAAATACATTTATTTATTTAAATTATCCTTTTCCTAAATTAAATAAATATTTTTATTTATTTAATTATCCCACTTCTTCTATTAATTAAATAAATCTTTATTTATTTAATTAATTCATTAACCTTTTCTACCCATGACACATGTCATTCATCTCTTAATTCATACACTACCTACCCCTTTCACTATTTTATTATTTCTTTTACCTACCCTCTAATCATAGCCAACCTCCTTTTACACCTCTCAATCTTATCCCTCCATTTCATATAGTGTCTTCTATATAAGGAGATGCTTCCTTCATTATCAAACCCTAATCGTTCTATGCATTCTAATCAATCATTCATCCTAATGAAAGATCTTAAGGACTTGACTACACTACGATCCTACTTGCAACCACATTCTGTTCTTTGTTGAGCTCTTGTGCACATAAAATCTGAGAGCAAATATATCAAGCAAGATCAATGGAGATAGGAAGAATGGAGATCAAAACCCTATTAGACATGTGATGGTATAATCTTTGTGATTTCATTTGATTTGCATTGTCTTAAGTAATCTTCATATGTTATGGTGGATCTTTGTTGTTGTTAGGCTAGGGTTTTGTGGTTGAATTCATTTAGCCTTTCAATATCATTATTATTTTTATCCATTTTCACCATATACATTTTGGCATGCTCGGTGGGACTCTTGTCCCTTTTGCATTTAACATCCTTGTTGCAGATTTTGTATTTTGAAGTTGCAGATCTGACGTTTTCGGCAGCATTTTGATATTTTTGCATCTGCGCACTTTCGGATCGCGTTTTCGATTTTCTGGTGCATCTACGACATCTGGAGTCACGTCTGTGTTATTGGCAATATTTTATTTTGTAGGTTCCAGGAAAGCGCGTTTGTGTCATTTAGCCGCGTCTGTAGTGTTTTTAGCCGTGTCTGCGTTCTGTAGTCGCGTCTGTGCCTCACAGAACCGCGTCTATGTCACAAAGTTGCATCTGTGTTGAGGGTAATCACGTCTGTGTTCACCAGTTTCAAATTTTGGATTTTTATTGATTCAGTTTTCGGATTTTGCATTTAGGGTTTTAGATCTGGTTTATTTTGAGCTAACATTTTCAGATCTAGCTAACGAAATTGTTGCAGTTTGTCTTGAAAGCAAAATCGTTTGGTTGAAGACCCCTATTTTCACAAAGTCTTTTGGGTTTAAAATTTACCTAACTTGTGTGCTTGCACGAAGGGGTGATTATTTGAAACAATCCAAACTACTAATAAATCTTTGTTGCAGGTCCTTAGCAAGGATTTTTGGATTTTTATTGTGTGCCTTGTTTTCATAGACTAGCAAACACTTCAATTGGTGCACTAAAATTGAATCATTGTCTTTTGTGTCTTGAGCAATAGGCTCTTTTTGTTTAATCTTTAGAGGGCATGTCTTCCCGTGTGGTCATTAGGACTACTAGTGAGAAGAGAATGACCCAAGTGGTAGCAAGGAAAACCCACCTCTTCCAAACCACTATAAACAAATGTATTCATGGTGAAAACTATTAATAACGTGTGCTAATTAGTTCATATCAACACTATGTCTCCCCATAAACCCGTTTGATCAAATTTATTTGATCAGTTGTAGGGTGTAACCCCTACCGGTTGGGAGCCTTCTGTATTTACAGAGCTGAAAGTGCTGCATGTATGGCCACATGAGCAGATGCCCTTACTAGCACCTTTTTGTTTTAGAAGCCCAAATCCTTCTAGTTGTTGGGGCAGGAGGTCGGACCTCTGGTAGCGGGCCACACACATACGGTTCTTAGTAGAGATACAAAGTTCACCACGAGGAGTTTTTGTGGGGATTGATGCTTGGCTGACTCGAGAAGTGAGTGCCGAGGGTGGAGCCAGTGAGGTCAAGCATCTAAGTATCCACTCTGAATAGCGTAGCCTTGGGGGTAAAACCCCATGTGGGATCAACAACTATTGTCTTGGCCAGCCATAAGAATTGTGCTTGACTTATTTTAAACATTCAAACATTCAAGACCAAACAACAAAACATTGTGTCTTTTGTGTCTTCAAGTCTATGCAAAACATTTTTACATCAAACAACACACTTTTCTTGGAGTCATTTTGAGTCTAGACACTTGCAAACATTGGGTCTTCATCAACACTGTGTCCTCTTGTCACAAAAAATAGTCAAACAGTCAGATTTGGTCACAACAAAAACAACTTCACAGATTGGAAAAAATTGCACAAATTTTGCAGAAACGCGTCTGTGTCGGACATAATAGCGTCTATGTTTTATAACTGCGTCTGTGAAGGGCAGAATCGCGTCTGTGTTTACAGAATAAACATTACACTTTGCAAAAAATATCAGAAATGCGTCTATGTTAAACAGAGCCGCGTCTGCGTCGGGAAACCGCATCTGTGAAGTATACAAGTGTGTCTGTGTTCAGAATTGAAAAACTATTACAGTCCAGCAAACAAACATAGTCAGTTTTGGAATTCTTGAGCTTCCTAGGTCACTTCTCCAGGATTTCATTTAGCAGTCAACCTGTCTTTGGGTCTCACAAAGTCCATCATTGCTTCACACCTTACATTACATTCACAATTGTCTAAACTTGAGTCAAAAGGTCACTTGCTTGTCCTCATCATACTTTGTCAACACACTACATACAACAACACTTTGCTAAGTGGTCCCTCATCAAGGTTTCTTACCTTTGGGTCTCATTTGGTCTTACTTAGAATCAAGGTCAACTTACCTCATCAAGAGAAACTATCCTCTCTTTGGAAGTCACACCTACTCTACTACATACATACTTGGTCTTACACTTTGGACATTGCAAGTACACCTCAGATTCATTTACATTCCATCCAACCCTTGGTCTTCCATACTTTTTCCATTTTTCATCTAGTCTCACATATCTCGGTCAATACTTAGTTCATGGTTGAAACCCGTCTTCAAAAATCTAGGAGAGAAACTAAAGAGGCTCAAGAGTCCGCAAACATGAGTGTCTATGAGTATGAGAATGATATCTTTTTCAATTCTGATCATACTACATTACCTGACATGGATGCCTATAGAAACATTCCAAATGTTGAGAAGATGGACACTACAAACAATAATGCTACACACAATGACAATATGGACAACTTTTCAGTACATTTAGCAGATGTGGAAGAATCCATTATGAATCCCAATTTCAATCGATTGGTTGAGGAAATAATGAGGAGGGATAGACAATACTTCTTACAAATGATGGCACAAAGTGGAGCCAAGATACCTCATGATTTTGACATGTCTCAAATAATGGAAAATCGACCGTTGCAACAACCTCACTCCAACAAGGATCAAAGGAGGCCTAATAGTGGAGGCAACAGAGGACCACATAGGGTACCTGAATCACCATCATCTTTGCTTCAAAAACCAGAGGTCCCACATATACATGGTCAAGCATATGATACTCACCTTCATAGACCATTATGGAAGTCTTATGCAGATAGATATGCTCAATCACATACCAATGCTAAGGATCAACCACCAAAGCAATTGGATATTCAAAGGCATGCTCAAAATTTGGACACAAGGAAACCCCGTGTCAAATTTGGGGGCAACACATTAGAACATGACATGCCTGTAGAGTATGGTATACATGCACAAAATAGATATGGTGTTCCTCAACATGAATCTATACCAAGTGGTCCATATACGCAGCATCACTATAGACCTCCTCCATATGAACATGTGTATGATCAATATCATCCATATATGCAACATGCTCCTCCTCCAATTAGTGCCTCAAGCATGGGGTATGGGCCAAGAAGTCGATCTCCACCTAAGAGCAATTTGGAGCAACAAATTAGGGACTTACAAAAGAAAATGGAGGACATAAATACACCGAAGCCAACATACACAATGAGAGACATATGTCCTTATCCATTTGACAAGAGCATTCCAATGCCTCCTTTTCCTACACACTTTGTGATGCCTAAATTTGATAAGTATAGAGGAAAAGGGGATCCTAAGGCACACATAAGACAGTTTTTCACAGCTTGCATTGAGGTAGCTTCAGAAGAGACATATTTGATGAGATTATTCCCACAAAGCCTAGGTGATCAAGCAATGGAATGGTTCTCCCAACTTCCACCTGGTATTAAGTCATGGGGTGACTTAGCAGAGGCATTTATTCAACATTTCTCCTACAACATAGAGATAGACGTATCAGTCACTACTTTGTGCAATACTAGGCAAAAAGAGGGAGAATCTTTTGCATCATTTTTACAAAGATGGAGAAATCTAGCTAGCAGATGCTCTTGTAAAATTCCACAAAAACAAATGGTAGAGATGTTCACCCAGAATGTTAACAAAGACATTGGCTATGATCTAAGGAAAGCTTGTTTGTCCACCTTCAAGGACGTCATTGAAAAAGGCTTAGCGATAGAAAAGGTCCTAATTGAACAAGGAGTTATTAAGATATTCAAGGAAAACAAAGATGACTTTAAAGGAAAAGACAAGCCAAGATTTTGGAATAAAAACAAGAACACAGTCAATGATGGTTTTGTTGACGCCAACACAGTGTGACCCAAATTCATCTTTTCGGGATCAAGCTCTACAAACAATCAAGTGAATACTCAAACAACTTCCAGATCATGAAGGAAGTACACTCCATTGGGAGAACCACTTGAGTCAGTCTTCAAGAAGCTTGTGGCAAACAAGGTAATCACAGTTCTTGATTTTCCTCCATATGAACCAAAGGTTAAACCAAATTGGTGGAATGATGATGAGTATTGTGAATTTCATAAGAGCAAGGGTCATAAGACAGGAAATTGTCATCGATTGAAGAACATCATACAAGATCTCATTGATAGAGGTGACATTGAGATTGAGGGACATTCCTCCAATCAAGAACATGAGATGTTTAAGGAACCATTCCCAAAACATGACAAGGGAAAAGCTAAAGCCACAGAGGATCAAACCAACTATACCAGAGCATCCTACAACTATGACTCAACCATCAATCACATCTCGATGGACAATTATGTCTCTACCATTATCATTAAGGACAAAGCGTCTGAGAATTCTACTCGGAGACTCAGGATTGTCCTAAAAGGTGTTGGATCTTCTTCTGAACCTACCTCTGAATGTCATGTTACAACTCATTGAGGTAAAATCACTTTGCAAGGTGCTCCAACTAAAAACACTTCTTCTTCATCAACCAAACCTAAGTATGACCTTGTAGAATAGTTAGGGAAGACACCCGCGCTCATCTCCATCCTTGAGCTATTACGCATATCTCCCGCACATAAAGCCATTCTTGACAAAATCTTGAGAGATACTGCTATTCCTACTGATTTGAATGTGGACCAGTTTCAAGCCATGGTGGGATACCTTTCCATTCCACACTCCCTTACTTTCACAGAAACCGATGACGCCTCCGTAAGTCAGCCACATAATGCACCACTACATGTTGAAGCCTTCATACACAAACATAGAATCAAACGAGTCCTGATAGATGGAGGAGCTGGTCTAAACATTTGTACATTGAGCACTATTAAATAATTGGGATATTTTGACAAAGTTGTGAACTCTACAAATCAAATCACCATCAAGGCATATGATGATGAAGAACGTTCGTCCAAGGGCACAGTCACCTTGCCTCTCAGAGTTGGGCCAGTTACAAAGGATGTGGTTTGTCAAGTCTTGGATCTAGATCTCACTTATAACATATTGCTAGGATGTCCTTGGATTCATGAAATGAGGGCAGTCCCATCCATATATCACCAATGCATTAAGTTTCCTCATAATGGAGTGGAAGTAACAGTTAACGGTGATCCTAATCCATTCATATACTGCAATAACCTGAAGTCAAAGACTGAGACCATCATTCCTAGTAATCGTGAGGTTGTTCCTTCGTTGGCATACATTGATCCTGAGTCGTTAAAATCTTCGACATCAAAACAAGGTGAGCTTAAAGGCAAGTTTCAAGACAAGGGCATGGGGGAATATACTTTAAATCAGACCATGTACTTATGACAAGTCATGCGTTCCCCAAAAGAGTATGGAAGACCACATCCTAACAAGCAAGTATCCATCACGATACTCAAATGGGACCCTACTACCTTTCAAAGATGGGGTGAACTAGAAGAGGAAGATTTATACAAAATGCTTTATAGAGACAATGAAGAAAACACACAAGATCACATCAGTCTACCATGTGAGAAATATGGAAAAGGCTTCAAAATTCTACAAAAATTTGGGTATGATGGAAAAAGCCCTCTTGGGTTATGAAAGGAAGGCATCATTGAACCTTTACAACCTGAATTGACTTTCAAAAAGGAATGCTCGAAAGGACTTGGTTTCTTAACTTCTAAGGTTCACACCCAAAGGACAGAAGAAGCCTTACAAATCAAAACTGCCAAAATTCAACAAGAGGATTGCTATTCCATAGATTCCACACAGTCCTTGTCTCAAGGTTCTAGGTTGAAATCACATAGAATGAGAACACCTATCCCAGAATGCGCTACTAGTGATGATAATTTGGATTCGCTCATGATCGAGACTGATGAGGAGAGTGCCATCGATGACCTCGATAATTACCTTGACATACTCGAATATAATTGCATCTTCACTCTTAGCCCCATTAACTTCAAAGACATTAACGACCTTCCCCTTGTTCACCACCAACTCATTGACTGGGATCATGAAGGACCTGCACAGTTTGACACATTCCAAACCAATGAAGCTTTTATTGACTATCTAGGGATATGAGATGATCTTCCTCCTGGAGACCATAAAGTGGGATACACTATAGAACTCAATAGCATGGCATATTTTGGTGAGGGTGTCGGACCTTTCAGTCGCAAAAATATGAAAATAAGAACAAATCAAGGGTCTTATGGCGAAAACTACATTGTGGCGCTGTCTGACCCCAAAAAAGTAAAAAGAAAGGACGTATCTGAGGGCGAAAACCTCTCTGAGGACCCGAAGATGGAAGGCTCGACATTCTCCCAACATCATATGAGGAAAAGTCATCCATGTTGGTAGAGGAGACTATCAAAACAAACATTGGTACAGAAGAGGTTCCACACAACATATTCCTAGCTCAATCATTGACAGAGTCCGAAAGGTCAAAATTCATAAGTTTCTTCAAAGAATGACAAATCAACTTTGCCTGGTCATACGCTGATATGCCTGGATTGGATCCGGATTTGGTAATGCATCATTTGACAGTTAAACCGGGGGCAAAACCAGTAAAACAAAAATGAAGAAAAATGCATCCACAAGTGGCATTACTAGTCAAAGCAGAACTTGAGAAGTTATTGGATGTCGGATTCATATGCCCAATCGATTATCCCGAATGGATCTCCAACTTAGTACCTATCAGTAAACCAGATCACAGCATCAGAATTTGCACAGATTTCAGAGACATCAACAAAGCTTGTCCAAAGGATGACTTCCCATTACCAAATATTGACTTGATCGTTGATCTCACAGCAGGTCATGAAATGTTATCATTGATGGATGGATTCTCTGGTTATAATCAAATAAGGATCGCACCCGAGGATCAACACAAAACATCATTTACTTGTTCGTGGGGAAATTTTTGCTGGAATGTCATGCCTTTCGGGCTAAAGAATGCAGGTGCTACATATCAAAGAACCATGACTACTATCTTTCATGATCTCATGCACGTAACTGTGGAAGATTATGTTGACGACCTCTTGGGAAAAATCAATAGACAGAAATACACATTTGGACATACTTTCAGTCATCTTTGATCGGTTGGAAAAATACAAAGTAAGATTAAACCCTAAGAAATGTGTCTTTGGAGTAACCTCCGAGAAGCTCCTAGGATTCATTGTATCCAAAAGAGGAATTGAAGCTGATCTAGCAAAGGTCAAGGCCATCTTGGAGATGCAACCACCAAGAAATATCAGTCAACTTCGATCCTTACAAGGCAGACTCCAGTCCATCCGAAGATTCATAGCACAACTTGCAGATAAGTGTAATCCTTTTCAGCACCTGCTACATAAAAACATCAAATTCAAATGGGATGATAACTGTCAGTAGGCTTTCCAGATGCTCAAAGATTATCTTCTAAATCCGCCAGTTCTGATGCCACTAGTTCCAGATCAACCACTGTTACTATACATATTAGCTACTCCAACAACATTGGGGGCACTCTTAGCACAACAAGTTGCTGAGGGCAAAGAAAAAGTAGTATACTATATCAGTCGCACATTGGTAGGATATGAGCTAAACTACACACCAATTGAGCGTGCATGTCTCACCATGGTCTTTGCTTCATAGAAATTATGACATTACATGCTTACTCATAAGACTAAGTTAGTTGCAAGGATAGACCCATTGAAATACTTTCTCAATAAAGCAACACTTATTGGGTGAATGACCAAATGGGTAATGATCCTGAGTGAATTCGACATCGAGTATGTGGACAGAAAAGCAATAAAAGGACAAGCCATCGCAGATCAATTAGCAGATGCTCCCATGATAGATGATGTTCCTCTAAGTTCAGAATTTCCAGATGAATCCATTTTGACAATGTCACATGCAAAGCCATGGCAACTATACTTCGATGACTCATACACATAGCATGGGGTAGGAGATGGCATCCTCTTTATAACTCCTCAAGGGGATTCCATACCAAAATCATACCGCTTATCATTTCCTTGCACTAACAATATAGTGGAATATGAAGCATTAACAACAGGATTACGAATTGCAGTTCAATGGAAGATCCAGGAACTTTGTGTTTTTGGGGATTCCCAACTTGTCATCCGTCAAGAAACTGATGATTACCAAACAAAAGATGAAAAATTAATGCCTTATAAACAAATGGTGGATGACCTGAAACAACACTTCACAAAGATAGACATTAAGCAGATACCAAGAGAGCAGAATCATGCCGCAGATGCCATGGCTACAATTGCTTCCCTGATTGATTTACCTCCAAATGAGACCCGCTATGAGTTCTTGGTGGATAACCTTTTGGTTCCTTCATATGAGATCATGCCTACTGAGATGATATGTGTTGTTGGTCCCGAATCCCAGTTATATGGTTCCATTTTCACATACCTACATGACAATACTCTACCTCCTGATCTATCAAATAACCAACGTCACACTTTGATTCGCCAATCCTCTCGATATGTCATTTTAGCTGATATCCTATACCGGCGAGGTCTAGATGGCACTCTTCATAGATGTTTAGAAAGCGACAAAGCTCAGATTGCGTTACGGGAAGTGCATGAAGGGATATGTGGTCCACATGTTAGTGGTCCTACCTTGGCCAAGAAACTCATCAGGACTAGATATTATTGGCCCAATATGGAGAAAGACTCATATCAGTTTGTCAAGAAATGCAAGCAATGCCAAATTCATGAAGACCTCATACATGCACCAGCACAAGAACTTCAACCACTTGTGTCTTCTTGGCCCTTTTTCCAGTGGGGACTCAATCTCATAGGCAAGATTCACCCTCCTTCTTCCAATGGTCATAACTTCATTATCACTACCACAGAGTATTTCACAAAATGGATTGAAGCTGTGCCTCTCACACAAGTCACAGAAAAACAGATTGCTACATTCATCCTCAACTATATCATTTGCCGATACGGTATTCCTGTTTCCATTATCACTGATAACGGGCGTCCCTTCAAAAATTAGGATGTTCGTGAACTCTGTGACCACTTCCATATTTCCCATCATTTCTCCACACCATATTACCCCCAAGGTAATGGCCAAGCTGAGGCCTCTAATAAAACAATCCTTAAAATCCTAAAGAAGACAGTCGATGATGCTAGTTGTAATTGGCATATCCAACTTAATCCTGCACTTTGGGCCTACCACACAAGTGTCCGCACACCTACAGGAGCTACACTCTATTAACTTGTCTATGGCACTAAAGCTATCTTGCCGATTGAGGTCAAGCTACCCTCTTTACAGGTTTCTTTGCAAAACATCATCAGTGATGAAGACTATAGGGTCTCTCGCTTACAAGAGATGGAACTACTAGATGAACGAAGACAAACTGCTTTTAATCATCTCAAAGCTTACCAACAATGAATGAGTTGCAGCTAAAATCACAAGGTCAAGCCTCGCACATTTGAGGTAGGAGATTTGGTCCTTAGAGAAAATCCCAAAAATCAGCAAGATAGAGATAAGAAGGGCAAGTTCAAACCAAATTGGCTTGGTCCATACATCATTACAACAGCATATGGATCTGGGGCATATCAGCTCTCAACTACAGAAGGTGAACTTTTGGAGGATCCTATCAACAAAATTTCAAAAATACAAAAAAAATTATAAAACAAAAAAAAAATCGTTACTTGGTGAAAACCTGGCAAACAGGCGCCTTGTGACACAAAAAAACATTGAAAAATAAAAAAAGTAAAGAGAAATAATTTCGTCCAACGATGAAAACCACTTCGGTGCTGCCCTGGGCAAGTACCATGGTGAAAACTGGGTCTCCAGTGCCATGTGTAGAGACATTGCTCCTCCCTCCTTCAGGATTCCACTTTCATCCTTTCACTTTGCACACACTCACAACCTATTCGTTCATAATAAACTTACCCATTCCCATCATGGCTTGTTATTGGTCTACCTAAGATTGGTTAGCCATTCATAATAAACCTCCCTTTTCACTCCCTTTCCATCCATAATAAATTAGATCCTATCTGTGGCTAAGGCAAATCCTACGTCTAGTGATGGGTGTGGAACTGAGAGCATTGCATGTTTTGAGGAGTACAGTTTCTTCTAGCTTTCTTCAGTCTATTCGCGCACAATCCGCAATAAAGCAACATTTGCATCACAGATCCGCAATAAAATTTCATCTTCTCCACAATAAAGTATCAGTTTCATGGATTCAGTTAGTTTCAGATGAGACACAATAGCAACAATGGGCTTCAACAAATCAAATCTTTCAACAGACTCAGACAACATTATGGTTCAGTGCTATCTATCCTTTTTGTGAAAGTAAACATTGTGACCACAATCAAATAAGACTTATACAAGTGACAAGAGACACTAAACTTGAGGGCTACAGTGGATGGGTGTCAAGTCTTGGTTTCCTTTTGATTTCATCTTTTTTGGTGACATGTCTTTTAGCTTTTCCAGGGATGTCTCTGACTAGAGATTCTATCTCCAAGATGTCTTTGACTAGAAAGGTGAGGATGGGGTATCATCACCTATTTGTATTTGCTGTCTATGAATTGTCTCTTAGTAATGCTATGACTTGTCCAAGGATATGAGGACACTGTGAGTCTAGTGTGAACTGGGGCATTCCTTGTTTGTGACTATCTTATCTCCATGCAAACAGGTACAATGACTTTCTGGGTCGAACATATGCCTCAATTGTCATAGCCTACTTGCCATAATAAAGCTCAATGATGATAACGCACAAGAAGCTCTTTCACTTTCATATCTTCTATCTTTGATCCCCCTTTCTTGATTGACTTCCATCGTCCTTCTCGAGTCCGCGTAGCCTGCTATCACATGATTGAGTATAATGACATGCCAAAAACATTTGCATTTCATATAGTTGCACCTACATTACCACATGTTAGCACTCCATACATACATATAGATATCACAACTGCATCACATCCTACACACAACACCTGTTAGCACAATAATCATTTGCATTATCATATTCATTTGCATTTCATACATTCACATTTACATATACATATAAAACATAAAAGAACAAAAAAAAAAATATTGCATTGCATCATATACATATTTGCATCCATAAAACATATCATAAACATCACATAAGAACATCTCATCACATAGGTACGCATGCATATAGCTGTCGCAAAGATGAATCATCTCATATATATAATCATAAAAGTGTCATGATACAATGATGGCAAAATCATATGGCTACAAAAGCACCCACAGGTGTCTACATCATCATACAAAAATGGTACAATACTGATACATAGGGAGCCCTCTATGGCTATGATGAACTCCCTCCCTCGGAGCCACCTGGCCTCGATGGAATCTGAACCCCTGAAGGACCCGCCCCAGGATCATCCCTCCTGTCTCCTCTATCTGGTGGTGGTGGAGGAACCATAACCCCACCACTCGATGCCTGTCTCCTCTGACTCCCTCCCGTAGCTGTCGTTGTACGCGACGGTCTATGGAAGCTCCTCGCCCACTGATCTGCTCGCACTGCACTATAATAGAGATCCCGCTAGTAGGCAATCTCCTCCCCTGCCCACAGGACATAAGCATATCCTGCCCCTATGTCCTCCGCTACCTGTCTCCCCACCCTCAACGTTGTCTCAGCCTTTGTATAACGCTAAATAGCCTGATCCCGCTCCTGCTTAGTATCTCTGAGCCTCCTCCTGAGCTGATCCCTCTCCCTCTCCAACTCCTGGATCTCATCTGCCTATCCCTGGTAGATCTCCCTTAGCTCTATCAGCTCATCCTCCTCTACATCAGCCCCCTCCGCCTCTGCCTATGGCTCCCACTGTACGGGTGCCTGCCCCTATGCCTATACCTATACTGGTACCTGTCCCTGTATCTATCCCTATCCCTATACCTGTACCTGTTTGGGACCCTGTGCTGCTGGCTCCTGTAGCGGCAATCCACTGTGACCCCTCACCACCCGAGCCTACCTCTCCTCACCACCCTCCCTCCAAGGTGCAACCCTCCTCTCTCCAACTTCTCCCCTCCTCCTCCATTGGTCTCTGCCCCCATCACCTCCACCATCATCATCATCCCAACCCCCATCTCCATCTAATGGCTCTCCTGAATCCGTCAGGCGTGGGAATGGATGCTCCACCCAGTATGCTGTATACTCGACATCCATGCCGACATCCTCAATCTCTAGCCACATGTCCCAAGGTAGTGGCATCATCTCTACTAGCTGTGTAACTGCCTGATCATATGACAATAGGGGCCCAAACCATGCCTGATCTCTGACAGTCCGTGCATACATGCGTGAGCCTCGTGGCATCCTCTGGATCCTGCCAAACTGCCAGCCAACCTTGTCCACTAGCTGCCTCTCTAGCACATAGGGCGTCCGCCCATTCAGATACCTGCTCCAGAAGGTGTAAGGAAGCTCAACTGCATCGTCCTCCCACTGCTCGCATCCCAGATATGGCCTCCATATGACCACATCAATATCATCTATCACTTGCTGCCAGTGCTCCAACTTGCCAATCCGTGGTTGTGACGTGATCATATCATACAAGTGCACAAAAATGTGTCCATGTCCCCTGCCTCTGAAGTGTATCGGCCTCGTCATTGGCAGATGCTCATAAGCCCACACCTGTAGCAATGTCACCCCGTAGCCCAATCCCACTGATCCGTGGTATATGAACTGATGCAGCTCATATTAGAGGTGTGCCAGCACACATGGTCCCCAAGCATATCTGGTGTGCTGCATCACCAGTGTCTCCAGTGCTCCTCCCCAACCCACAGCCAACCCCCGTGTCACTCTATCCGGACACAGGAACCCACTGATCGCTCCTCCTACCACTGCTGGCAGCGCTAGCCCTATGGCTGTCATAGTGTCCCACGCCACGTGTCCTGCCCTCATCTCCAGTCCTGGGTCCTGGAATACTCATCTCAGGGCCTCCCTATCTCCATCTCGATCGTATGGGATCAACTCCCCATTGATTGGTATCCTCAGTATCCTATATACATCCTCAAGGGTGACTGTCATCTCACCCATCGACAAATGAAATGTACAGGTCTTGAAGTGCCATCTCTTTGCTAGCGTAGTCAACAGTCCCATGTTTGCCCGAAACTGAGGCACATATAGAACATGTCTCAATCCCATCTCCTCAATAGCAGCTCGCTCCTCGGCTGTCAGCTCAGGTCGCAACCTCTGAGTAGACGGGAATCTCTCCCGTGACTCCAGCATAGGCAAATACTCCTGCAGTCAAGCAAATCACTCATGTCAGTCATAGTGGCATCCACTGTTCATCACAAAATGCTACTTTTTATCTAAGTGCATCTGGCTATCTATCCTAGTGACACTCACTGTTCGTCACAAAGTGTTGCTATTTATCCTAGTAGTACTCCCTGTTCATCACAAAGTACTACGTGTGTGACACTCACTGTTTATCACAAAGTGTTACTCACATTTGCACTCACTATTCATCACAAAGTGCTACTCACATTTGCACTCACTGTTCATCACAAAGTGCTACTCATATTCTAGTACTCCCTGTTCATCACAAAGTACTCTATCTTGGTACTCACTGTTCATCACAAAGTGCCTTGATCTATCCTAGTCTTCCCTAGAGGACCTGCTTGAGTGTATCCTCTCAGCAGCTTATCCAATCGACAGCGTATGTTCATCACAGAACTGCCGATTTGACCTAGAAGATGCAACTTCACACTTTTTAAAACACAAATGTGCTTACCTGACATAAACACGCTTAAAGATTGCACAGACACACCTGAAAAACACAAACGCGCCTGACAAACACAGACATGCCTATGCTCTGCACAGACGCGCCTGGGCGACACAAACGTGCCTTCTTGGCACAGACGTGACTGACCATCACAAACGTGGCCGCATTTGACACAGACGCGCCTGGCACAAACACAGACGCGCCTCGCGAGCACAGATGCGCCTGGCACCAACGCAGACGTGCCTGGACGTTTTTGGACATTTTTTGGACCCTAGGCTAAGCGCATTTATTGCTCTACCTACCATGCATTAATGACAAAATTAAATGCGTCGAAGTACGAGGAGGTTTCGTGGTACTTACCGGCTCTCCTGCCTCTGCTGGCCTCTGAAATCGGCAAACGTGGTCGAATCTATGAATGAAGGCCATTGCTGCTGCTCTATTTTCGCTCTGCAATTTGCTCTCATGGATGTGTAGATGACAATGAGGATGTATTTCTCCCCCGTGGTCTATCTTATAGCCTACCCTAGCCCTCGCCCTCATTTCTCGAGTCAGTCTTCATTATCCCTGACTCTGTCACTTTATCTGGTCAGTCCATTCTAGCCTCTCTTTCTTATCGAGAGATTGTCTGCAATCTTTTCAGACATTTTCATCCAATCTCTCGAGGGGGCATATCATTCCCATCTTGGGGCAACTCTGTATCAGTTCATCTTATCTTCTTTGAAACAACGCGACAAGCCACATTGTCTCAAAGAGGGGCAAAATGTAGACACCCAAAATTGTCCAGTCTAATTAAATAAATATTTTATTTATTTAATTATCTAAGCTTAATTCTTCTATTAATTAAATAAATCTTTATTTATTTAATTAATTCATTTATCCTCTTCTAGCCTTATTTCTCATTTAAATAAATACATTTATTTATTTAAATTATCCTTTTCCTAAATTAAATAAATATTTTTATTTATTTAACTATCCCACTTCTTCTATTAATTAAATAAATCTTTATTTATTTAATTAATTCACTAACCTTTTCTACCCATGACACATGCCATTCATCTCTTAATTCATACACTACCTACCCCTTTCATTATTTTATTATTTCTTTTACCTACCCTCTAATCATAGCCAACCTTCTTTTACACCTCTCAATCTTATCCCTCCATTTCATATAGTGTCTTCTATATAAGGAGATGCTTCCTTCATTATCAAACCCTAATCGTTCTATGCATTCTAATCAATCATTCATCCTAATGAAAGATCTTAAGGACTTGACTACACTACGATCCTACTTGCAACCACATTTTGTTCTTTGTTGAACTCTTGTGCACATAAAATCTAAGAGCAAATATATCAAGCAAGATCAATGGAGATAGGAAGAATGGAGATCAAAACCCTATTGGACATGTGATGGTATAATCTTTGTGATTTCGTTTGATTTGCATTGTCTTAGGTAATCTTCATATGTTATGGTGGATCTTTGTTGTTGTTAGGTTAGGGTTTTGTGGTTTAATTCATTTAGCCTTTCAATATCATTATTATTTTTATCCATTTTCACCATATACACTACCCATGCCTCTTTAAAGCAGTTTGGAGACTTTTTTGTCTCTGTCGTGTCGCCATGATGCATCTGTCGTAGAGATATCTTCCTTGCAAGGATTTTATGGCTTTTCTTGCTACAGAGGACGTTCTCAAAGGTATCCTAATGTGCAATTAGATCGGTCCTCCTGATTTAAAATCTCTCCCTCTGAATTTTTATAACCTAACCTAAGAGGGTTAGGGTTTCCAACTATAGTCTATTTTGAGTTATGCCTCAAATATAAAGGAAATTTTTGTAAATTTCCAAGGGATCTTCTTTCTTTTCTCTTGCATAATTCTTATTTTCTCTGAAACTGTAAATATTGTCTTGCTTTTGCATTAATAAAGTTAACTAGCTTGCCTACTTTCAGTCTTGATAATGTGTGTAATATTTTTTACCTCTTTATTGAGATGCATTCTTGTTTGTTTTTCTATGTGTGATTGTATTGATCCCTCTTAGGTGTTCATCTATGAGCTAAGTGCAGCTCCTTTTGATTTTCATAAGATTTCCAACCTCCATTCATGCTTTGGGAAGCTAACTAGGATAGAAAGTTGTGCATATTCCTGGTTGATTTTCATTGATGTCTTGTGTAGTTATAAGCAAGAAGATTGTATTCAATCTATGTGTGAACCTCATTTGGCTTCTTTCAAGCACCTCCTTTTTCCTCCCTTTTCCCTGTCAAACCAGTAGGATAGACATTTCAGTGTTGGGTTAGTCCAAAACTTGCATCAGATTGAAGAGGAAGCTGACCTTCTCTAGAGATTCAACCTCACAACAACGCAGGGTCTCACACTTGGAGGTTGATTCAATGTTGCACAAGGTTGATGACCAAGATTTCTCATCAAGTGGGTGAAATTTTATGACAATAGTAGCCGAATGACCAAAAATATGCCAAAAGCTAGCACAGGAAAAAATTTGCACAATGGCCGAGTAGTTGTAGGCCACGGTACAAAGGTTGAGGCAGAAGTATGGTTTTTGAAGTTTTTTACAAAAATTATAATATATTTTTTTTATAAGCCACGAGGGCCTTTTATTCTTAAAAAATATAAAAAAGAGGGTTGTGTGGGAAGCTTTACGCCACACCCTACACCTCATGACCTTTAGGCACTCCGCATAATGTGTAGCATGGGGCTCAAGGACCTGTGCAGGCCAAAGGGACTGTGCAGTGCAGTACAACCTGCTACCTGTGCAATACCTTTGGTACTTGCAGATACCAAATAGTATATATTTTTTTAATCTGTTTTTTTTTCAAAAGTTTATACAATAAACTTTTATAATATAAATAATAAAAAGCTACTTTTAAAATAACCATCTTTTGAAAAAGAAAAAACAACCCTCCTTTTTTCACAAAAAAGATATCTATAATTTTTGAAGGCAGAAAAAAATTAATAATATTTTTTTTTGAAAATTATACTGTACTATGTAGGTTGGGCGTCAAATTTGAGTTTCAGCAAAATATAGAGTATCTTATATCAAAATGTCTATTCAACATTTTGGACTCAATGTCGATGCCCTTTTTAGCTAAAAATGCACCTAGCAAAAGCTCAATGCTGATTTCTCCCAAATTTGAGAAGGGGCTTGCAGATCTCGAAGCTCTGATACCATGTTAGAGTCATTGATGGAGTCAAAACCAAGATCAACCTTCTACACAAGAGCAACATAGAGGATGTGCTGGTGTAACTATTTATTCATATAGGACATACTTACACCTTACTTAAGTTGACTTAAGATAATGCATCTCATATTAGTTGGGATATGAGACACTTAGGGAAGTGTGCACATAGAGATGATGTATGTAGGAGACATTCCACCTTTTGTGGTCTTATCTTTATTGTTGCATTCCACCTTTGGTGAGTGATCCACCTTGTAGAATATTTTATTACTTCTCCTACCTACTCCTACCTACCCTTACCTACCCTTGTTTCTCATTGAACCACATGTCATGATTGTGTGCTCACATATCTATTTGACCTTTTCTTCATAAGAAGGCTCATATGCATTGTATGTAATTTTTGATGATCCAATTGATTAGTATTTTGCATATTGATTAGAATACAATTTAGTCTTATCAAATCTATTTGTCTCTCTTTTGTGCTATTAAATGTGCCCTTGATCTTGGCTATTTTCAACACATTCTTACATGGTATCAGATCTATTGAGGCTTCATTGAGTAGTCTATTTGGAGACATTTTGGAGAATTCATATTTCAAATATGGGGAGTTGCACATTTTGAGAGTTTCCTATGGTGATTTTGACCTTACCGTTGTGTTTAGGAGGCCATTTCCATGAATTTTGACTACAAATTTGCCTGTATTTGGATAAAATTTCTTTTGTAGCAAAATGTTTTTAGTTGGAGGGCCATTAAGCCCCCTCCCAACAGCAATAAATTACAATTTTATTATTATTATTATTTTATTTATGCACTTTTTATTGGACCTAGACAAATTATACTATTCTGCAAAATTTTATTGTATTTGGACAGAAAAATTTGCATGGTCTGTGGATTGTTTCCTACAAATTTTATTCTTCTCTATTCTTTGTTGGCTCATACATCCATTTCTGTAGGCTTGTGTTGCATTAATCTCTGGTGTATTGGTGCCTTCTTAGCACGTATTACCTTGGTGCACAAGGGAATTTTGTGATCTTTGTCTGTGGTCGGTGGTTTTGGATGTGTTTTTGTCCACATCCTGATCTGTTGATCAATTGGATCGTATTCATCTACTTAATTGAACAAATTGATTTTTGTCGTGGTCTCTCTACGATTTGGTAGCACCATCCACCTAAGTTGGCTCATGTGATCGGGGTGCACACATTATTCTTTGAGGTCATCAACCCCTCTCATTCACTATTTGGTATTTGATTAGACTCACGTGCTGAGTGTGGAAGCATGGTTGACATCTAGTGAAAAGTGGATCCATTGTTTCTATTGGCAGTGTACTTGCTTTTTACTTACATGATCAACGCACATGTGGATTAATTTGCCAGTGTACATTGTGTGGTTAAAGTTTCACGAGTTGCATTTTTCACACTGTTTATAAATCATTTCCAGATTTCAGCCTTCTCTTTGGAGTGTGGGGTGGGTGAGGCCTCACGTGGCCCCCGCATTCTTTATAAATTTTTTTCTAGAAAGTTTTTTTTAAATGAAAATTTTGGAAGTTAAAAAGATTTTCTTTATTCCCACAAGGAATATCCTACATGATATTTCTGATATGGAATATTTTTTTATTACGTATTTCTGACATTAGCATATGTAAGGATTTTTTTTACCCCCCTCTCCATTTGCATTTTCAATTTGATAGGTAACATTGAAATTGTGATATCTTGGGCTCAAGACATCATTTTCCAGTGCAATTTATTTTGATGTGGGGTAGCATTTCATGCACTTTGCAGATTTGGTGGGTTTTCTTGATTTTGGTGCTCATATTTTTCAAAATTTTTAGTTTTTCACAAGTGTACCTATCCAATCCTCGATTTTGCAACTTCAGAGGCTTCGTTCATGCTCATATGACATCCTTTTCAGGTGCCATTTTTTTTGAAAGTGTTATTTTTTCGTCTACTTTTATTTGGTGCTATCAAATTTTTACCATTGTGAGTATAAATTGTTCTTTTAGTATTTGGTCATTTTCGGCCTATTTGATACTTGTATTTTGCTTGGATCTCAATTTAGATCTCTTGTAGTATTTGTTGGAGTCTCTTATAGCCTATTTAAGGTAGTTGTAAAGTTAAAATCAGAAGTCCACTTTGCCATGTTTTGTAATCGCACTAAGTATAAAGTGCCAAATCATCATTTTTTTAATTTTATTTTTTGGGAGGGGGGGGGGTTTCTTGTGTGATTGTGCCTCTCTCTATCTTGTGTTTTTTCATTTTGGTGCAATGGGTTCTCCTAAATTTCCACTTTTAACTCCACATAATTATGCATCATGGAAAATTAAAGCATGGAGTAAACTAATGGAAAAAGGGCTCATTCATTATGTAAATGGAATAATAAAAAGACCACATGATCCTAAGGCTCATACTAATGCTCAAGTTGAATGGCTCATGAAAAATTGTATGGCACTTGGAACATTGAGCAATTATGTATCAGATGACCTCATTTTTCACATTGAGAAATGTACTACAATTAAAGAGGATTGGGATATTTATGAGAAATTGTATGGTCAAGTTGATGAGATTAGGGGCTACAAGATTGATGGTGAACTCACAACATTGGCTCCCAAGGATTTTGATATGTTGTGCCTGTGAAGTGTGATACCTGCAGCTGGAACACAAACACTCAATAAATCATTACAAGCATAGTTAGCAAATTTAAAACAAAGAAAGATAAAACCATGGCAAAGCGATCTATCATCTCCTAAGAGATGCGAGTGTGGATTTGCTCTCAGATCTGGATAAGCAAATTCCAGTGACTTGACTACACCTAGATGGAGGATTTGAAATGATAATGATGCAATTAAGCTAGAAAAGAGAATGCTTAAGCTACATGATTCAATAATTATGCTAGAAAATGATCAAATTAAGCTAGATCTAAGATGCAATTGCCTATAATAACAATGCTCAAATGATATGCTAAGAGATATTATTCCTATAGTAACAATGCCTAAAATGCAAATGAGATGGGATGATTATTGCTCCAAAATGGGGGATATTTATAGGATTTCCAAGGCCAGGGGTGAGGTGGCAGGAATCAACGGTCAAGATTGAGTCTCAAGATATCAATGGTGAAATTGGAGGAGGTTGGAAAAGAGGTTGGAGGAAGAGACACTTGTCATCTCTGTGGTGACAAGTGTCAAGGAGCTTTTCTCATAAAAGGGCAAGTGTCCAAGAGAGGAGACATGTGGCCAAAGTGCCATGTGTCTCAAGAAGAAAATATCCACACCATAGGAGGTCAGGATAAGTAGGTTAGGATGTGCAAGATAGGATAGGGTTAGTTAAACCTAGGGTTAGATGGAATGGGTTAGGTTTAGAAGTGGTTAGGTTAGGTGGTTAGAAGTTAGGATGCATGTGGGTAATTTGAAATTAAAAATTCAAATAATAGGAAAAGACTAATTAATTAGGGGATTAGAAGAATTGAATGAAGATGGGGGAAAGATTAATTAATTTGAATTAATTAATCAAAGGGGATTATTGAAATGAACCTATTAAATAAATCCTTAGATTTATTAATAAGTAGATGAGTGGAAGAATTTAATCAAGTTGCTAATGAATTCAATTAAATTGGGGAGGGGGGTTAATTAAATAATTTCTTATTTAATTAACTATATTTAGACCATTTTTAGGCGTATACATGACACAATATAATATTTTGTCACAAAAGCAAATGAGTTAAGAGAAAATCTTAAGGATTGTGGTATTGACAAGAAGGATGGTCAATTGGTTTACAACTTGTTGGACAAGCTTCCATCAAAGTATATAGCCTTTGTTTCTAGCTTTCATACCCAAAGGTTGGCTCAAGGTTCCTCCTACACTTCACCATTATTTGATGCATTCACGAAGATGTTGATACTTGAGAAATCTAAGTTGAATAATATGGGGATTCTCAAATCTTCAGTGTAACAAGCTTTGGTGGCTAATAAAGGGAATAAATTTAATCAAGGAAAATTCAAGAACCAAAAACAACCTAAGCCAAAGCCATAACAAGATGGAGCACAATCAGCCTCTCCACAACAAGGTGATTCTACATCCTCACCTATAATGCCTGCCAAAATAACCTAGAGAAATATAGCTAAAAACACACTAATTTAATTTTTTTTTACAATACAACACATAACATCACTTAAGCAATGCAGCGAGCACACAATAACATTTAAGTGTTATGAACATAGAATAATTCACTCAAACTATTCAAACAATTACGCAAGCCGAAAACAATAAATCATTACTACTACCTCCCTAGGGTATCTCAACAACATTACTTAATCTACCTACATAAGAAATAAGCATTTACTTTCTTCCAGTTCAATACCTCATAATCTTAATCATTATACACACATAGGTGCAACATAGAAATACCTAACACTCATGATATGAAACCATCTTAATCTTTCATTTAATATGAGATTATATCTTTCAATGCACCACTATTTCCTTTTTCACTTAGATTCATTCTATACAGCAAGTCCAAATGTTCCTATTACCATTAACCAACCTCTAACTATAAACATCGACATACACATACCAAGATTAATCCCTTACATTGCATTAACATGATTTCCATTTACAATTAACTTCTACATGGTAATTTATAATTCTATGCTCCTAGCATACTTATTACTTCATCATGATTCCAAAAGCACATAATGCAATATTCACAAAGTATCCTTAAACATTTAACCCATAGCTTGTTTAGTACTCATAAAATCTCTTACACTATATCAATTAACCAACAATTATCTTATTACAAATCAGGTAACTACACAAATTCATCTCAATGCAAACTATGATACAATATCCTATTTCCATAACCACTAATAACATCCACCAAATGGAGACATACTCTCAAACCATAACACATGATACATTATAATCCTTTCTTAAAATAAAAGCATTCATTTTACCATCTAACCATACACTTACTAGTAATTTCTATTTATAAGATTAGCAATTCATTCACTAAGGACATCCATATAATATTTCATAAGGAACATTCAACTGCATCCCAAACATTATAAGATTTCAATTCAATCATTAGATCACTGTCTATGAAGTATGATACTATAGTTTTAAATTCTTTAATCACAACTCATAAACATGTCCTAAGATATCTTCCAACATTACTCAAACTCACACATCCTATCAAGACATAACACTTCTTCTACTTAAATCATTAGTTAAAGACATCATTTCAAATCTAATACCATTATCATAACATTTACCCGATTTACTTTTAACATGGCTCATCAAGAATACAAAATACATCATTTCATTTTAAACAACAATACTTATCCACATCTCATGCATCCATTTCATTTAATATAAATATGTTACTATACAAATCAAGGTTCATCATTACAATCACATACCATAACCAAAAGCTATCACTATAACTAGAACAACATAGTCATTTCTCATATACATGGCTTCTTTTACAACCGTTACATAAGAATTTCATTACATAAATCACATCATCATTTACATTCTTGCTGCAATTATTATCCATGAATAATCTAAAGAAGCATCCTCATCCACGCAAGAAGAATCTAAAGACAGGAACTTCCCAATGGTTTAAAAGCACCAACCACCCAACCATGTGGAACCAAAGGAACCACCCCCCGTGCTAGGAGATGACACAAGGTCCCAACACACACTCTACATCTAGGCTGACACTCAAAACCAAAGAGGCTAACCAACAAGGACTCTCAAGAAAGAACTCACATAGAGCCACAAGACTAAACTCCTAGATGCGTAAAACTCATCAGGACATAAATGCATCCAATAAGCATATTCATAAATCACAAAGGGGGAACACATGTAGGAGTGGAGTGTCATCACATGCCATCCTCATAACATAATAACATAATAACAAAAGGCACTAGCCTGATGGACATGTGGAGCCATCTCAACCTATGAGAGACCAAGCGAGATTAGCTTACCATTTTCACAGCCTTCTCATGCTTATCCTAAAACATCCTCCCTAGGACATAAGTCATGAGGCTCAAAACTATTCATTATCTTGTTTAAGTGAGTTATAATTTTTCCATCCCAATTAATTCATTATCAATGTTATCACTTGCTTACAAATCATAGAAAACTCCAATATGCCCTGGTGGTCCAAACTTCATGCCAGCCTATCTCTCATGACCCCGGTCATCACAAGGAAGCCCACTCCTCCTACATGGCCCAATAATAAATCACAAGAGGCTTTACCAACATAAATACATGAAAATAATACTCAATGCAGCCAATAACTTCCACACATACTCTCACAACATATGCAAGGCTACAACGATATCAATATAACAAAATGAGCCTCTTGACTAGCAATCAGCAAAGGCATATCAAGCCATTAAATTTGTTGTCATTAATGAAAGTAAAATCACAGTAAGGCCAACTCACTTGCTGCCCAAAAACAACAACACTTCCAACTCACCAATCATAGGACATCAATATGGATGAAAGCACAATTCTTTCCCTAATAACATAGGAAGGTAAATATGCTTGAAACCAACAAAATACATCAAATAAAATCAGATATAAAACTAGAAAACTTGCCAACACCCTTAACAATGCCTCTGGTACAAGAATTAATCTGGAAAGTACCACACAATCAAGCAACTAGCAAATTAACCTACGGGAAAAAACTACAGGAAAAACTAGTCCAAGCCTTTAATCCAATTTAAATCCAACCACTAGCAATCTTAAAATTAATCTCAGAAATTCATTCACCAAAGATGCCAACCCCCGTGAATGCACAAGAAGGCCTATTTATAAAAAAATAAAATAATAAAATAAAACAAAACCAAGCAAAACCATCCTCCAATCAAAATATTCCAAAAACATTATATTCCATACCTACCTTCCCAAAGTTTAAGAAAATAAAATATATTTTCTACCTACCATAAACTTCTAGCCAATGAAATCCAAGGGTAGGTAAAATAAATTAAACCATTGACCTGGGGTGAAAATAACTTTTAAATAAAAGAATACAAATTACCCCCTTTTAATTACTTAATGGGTAAAATAATATTACCCAATAAATAAAATTCACTTCAAAACTAAATAAATAATACACACTTGAAGGCCAATGTTAAATCAAAACTCCAGAACGACACAGACTCAGAAAGACACAGAAGGCTTTGAGCAAACCCAGAAATACAAATATTTCCCACAAACTATAGAATAAAACCTTACAACAAATTTATTCCTTCATATATTTCCTTCCTCGCTATACAAATTTTAGATTCATTTCTCCAAGCTCACACATTCAATCTACAGACATGGAGCATACAAGAAAACTGTAAAATAAAATATAAAAAGGTAGAATACATCTCCAACCTGCAACCCGTGTTATGGAAGAAGCTGAAGAACAGATTCTACTAGCCAAACCAAATCCAACCCAAGCTCCAGCCAAAATCCAAGAGAGAAGAAAACCAAAACCAAGAAGAAAACTTGCTGAAGAAATTTTTTCCAGAGAGGAACCAACCCACGAAAAATTCATGGAAAAGAAAATAAAAAGACAAATATTAACCAAAAACCCTAGCCTCAATCTCAGCCAATCAAAATATTCCAATCTATAATATAGTTTACCAACCCCACCATATAATATAATTTTACCTCCCTTTTTAAATTCAACCAAAAAGAGAAGAGGGTAGGTAAGGTAAATATATATCATGCTTTTTACAATTTGGTGGGAATGTTTTATCATTTTATTATTTATGCAACCCATTGAATATAAAAGTCAAACTAATAAATAAAACATGAGCCACAATTAAATAAATTAAATGGGGAAATTAAATTAAATAAACCAAAGGCTCATAAATGAATTAATGAACTAGATAAACATTAAAAGCCAAATAAATATTAAACCATAGGCGATTAAATAAATAAATAAATACCAATAAAGGTCAAATTACAAATAAATATAAAACACATCATAAGCTAAACAATAAAAATTAAATAAATATTAAATCATCATTAAAATAAATAAACATTTAAATATCAAACAATCAAATAACCAAAAAAGAAAGAATCCAATAAATTAAATTAAACATTAGATAACCAAATAATCAAATCGCTATTAATCAAAATAATTAAAATAAACATCATTAATTATTTAATCTCACATCAATAATCAAATAGTCAATCTCAACATAAAAGGAATAATCAGCCAATACTAACATACTCACAACATAGAAGAAACCCAGCTTACTAACTATCATGACGACTTGCGCCAAGACACTGACGACTCACAGTGAACAACTTAGACCTAGAGTATGTGAGGGGAAATTGTGCCAACTTCGAACCACATACCATTGGGATTTAAAGACATGCTCAAACCTGTGGAGCCAGGTGGATTCGATGTCTGGTACCTACAAATCCTGCATCCACAAAGCAACGATCCGACATATGCATATATATATATATATATATATATATTATAACAGATAATGGTTAGAGAATCACAACGACACATCCCACTCGCAATGAGTGATGTGGAATTGTCTCTATCCCGAAGACAGTCATACAACAATGAAACACACCATAAGATCAACTCATCATAGATAATCATTCAATATAGTTAGTAAATAAAAACATCATCAAGTGCATGATTAGTATAATTCACGATTATAGTAAGGCATGTAAAATCCATCAAATCACATGATCAATATAATCTTTTGATAGTCAATCACATAATAAGCAAATAGTGTCTAATAAATCACACGATCATTAATGATAGTATCAACATCCTATAAATCATCTGAAATAGCCTATGCCCAATAGTGTCTATCACACATAAATTAAAGGTCAATTCTAGTCAAACAAGTCAGGGGTGGACCCTACATCCTCCCCCCCTTAGACTCGACTTACTCCTGGAAGTCGTCAGAGTGAGGGTGAAAACTAGCACACATAAATCAAAAAATTCCTTTAACACAAACACATTATAATATTTTCTAACTCCAATAAAGATAACGACAAATAAATTTCCTCTTTATGCTTCAATTATTCGAAATAAACATGTTACACGAGAGGTAAATGAAGCACCAATTGTTATTAATTATGATATGTAAACTAATTTGTTATAATACTTACAAGGGAACTTCATTTTAACCACACTTACAATACAAAGTTGTACTTTCAATCACTGATTCAAGCATCAATAAGAAGAAATCACTACATTTTGCACCAGTATTCATAATAATTCTCTCTCAACATCTAGTTGCATGCAATAGAGAGAGATATATATATACATTTACATAATATCTTACACATATGCACCCATTATATTATTGAACAAATCATGTCATAAGCCCAAATGAGTGAAATTTTCTCAGAACTAAGCTTCCTCAAATTAAATGTACTCAAGACCTCACACAATAACCAAGCATAAATAACCTATTTATTTAAAAGAACAAATTTCATGACACTCAAATGTCTTAATTTCCACCATGCTTACACCGCGCTACACTTTATACAAACATTAGATGCAATCCTTATCCAATCAAATCATTCAAAGGGCATCCTTAATCCAATATGTGTACACAAATATTTGAAGGCAAGAAATCAGCAACTACTTTTTATTTAGCTATTCCATAATTTCAGACTTCACAATTCCAAGGCACTTCTATCTACTATAAACTTTTAGAAACTTACCAATAAATTTCACCTTATTAACACTTTTCATTTACTCAGCTAATAACAACATTATCTACTTGTTTTCTTAGTCTAGTGCATTTTTTTGTGATGTCCTCCCTCGCACACACTATCAGAGGTTCAACATGAACATGATAGAGACAACACTGGCTCAAGATATGGGCCAACAATACATCGACACTTAAAATGACCACCATAGACAACCAAAGAGGAGGTCAAAGGAAATATCCTCAAATCAATTCATTAAATTAAAAGAGAAGAAAAGTTGCTAGCGAAATCAATCAAGAAATTGAAGTGTGACAAAATCCACCACAAGAGAAAAATAAAAGAAAGAAGAAATCAGTGGTCATCCAAAAGTAAATAAATCTAAAAAATACACATTAATCCTTATGACACATCACATAAATCAAAAATTAACTCAAGGCAAAACAAATGATTCATCCAACTCACATCACGAGGTGACCAAAATTAGTCACTAAAGGGAGTAATCGCTACACAACATCTAAGGGTGAAATGCCTTGAATGTGTTAGAGAGTGCATGCCATATTTAAGACTTCTATTTTAATCCGTATGTCTATATTCTTTTCATTATTTTTATGCAATTCAATATTTTTGAAAATCTAGGCAATTATCCTTTATGAAAGTTGAGATAGGTAGGAAGAGATAAAGAAACTACGCACTCACACATGCACAAGCAATATACTCATACCATTACTAATGTTCATGATATCTTATCTATATCATGATCATATTCACCAAGTTATAATAGAAACAAAGGTTAGAGATTCAATTACTCACTTGATAGTAAACTACAACACACATTGTTTCCATTAATGCACAACTAATAACCTATAGAAGATTAGAAATTCCTTCATAAGGCCTTTAAGCAATTTATTCAATCATATATTTAAACAAGCAAAATAGGTCTCATTACAAAATCCAAAGTTTAATATCAATTTCTACTCTTACCAATAATAATCTTTTGACATACTTCTAGTTATCTAAGTTAAGAATATCTCAGTCCCACTTCCAGAACTTAGTTTTATTTTCATCTAATACCACTTAAATTACAAGAACACACACATAATTCTATTTAAAATCACTTCCTATTATTACTTGATTACTATCATTTATAGACTATGTATTTTCAACATTTCAAGAAAAAATGGCATTTAGAATCCCAACACAATTTCATATAACTAATTATTATATTATCCCATTAGAATTCTCTAAGGAAGCACTTCTTAAAATTCTAATAAGGCAATTATATAGTAACCTTTCTTAATTTATCCATCTAGTTACGAGAAATATTTATTCAATGCCACACAATTCCTACACAAAGCTAAAACTTTTATATAGCCAAACCAAATGAAGACACAATGATATCATTTCGATTTCTACATATGCAATGCACCAATCCTTGCTTCAATACACATATTTATCTCCTTTTAGTTTCGCGATACATTTCCTAATTAAATGATGGGATATTCTATTTAATCAATTCTTCCCTTAAAGAACAAGGATCATGAATGCAATACCTAAATTTCAGTCTCCAATGCAAATTAACTTCATCTAATCTTCCCTTTAACGTTTATGAGTCATATTCATAAATCATTATCCAATCCTTTTACTTAATATCAATAACCCCCAATTATTTCAATCCTTTACCCCAAAGAGAGAAGAGGAAGGAAGGGATATTGCCACACAAATCAATACACACAAATTTATGCAAACTCAGCTTGAGTTTCCTAGTCATGCCAAGTGTAGCTACCACTTTTAAAGGTATGCAATTTAAACTTCCATAAGATCTCCTACCAATACACGTGCAACTAGAAATCCTAAATCCTTTGATAGCTATGATTTCCTCAAACAATCTTTTATTACATAAAAAATCACACATATACCAAAATAACCAATAGTTCTATGTGGTAATCATAACATTACCACATAACTTTCTTACATTTCACATAGGAGATTAAAATAAGGGAAAAAGGCATTCCAACTACTTTTATTAAGCACCACATACAATTTCTTTGATTTTCACATCATGATCTATACTAAATTCTTCCTAAATATATAATACAAACATTTCATCCTTCTATTCATAGGAAGATCAACATAACAAACTAATTTTATGATTGTCACATTAGTTAAGAGGATACACACATTCTTTTCTCATTCTGCAACATAATTAATCATGTATAAGGAAAGCAACCCTAATCATTCAAGTAAGCACTAGAAATTTACAGAGCAAGTAAGAACATATAGACACTTCTCTTATTCTGAAGACATGCATATGGAATAAATACACCCTTTACTTAAAGTTATGATTCCTAAAAGGAATTAGAGAGAAACACAAGGCATAGATATCTAAGATTCCAAAAATTCCAATAACACTTATTCTAGCACAAATCTCAAAGAGTAACTTAATTGAAGGAACATCAAGAAACATACACAAGACTAATAACAATATCCTTAACCAGAGATCCCAGTGTTGCAACATGGGCTCTGATGCCAAATGTAATGCCCGCCAAAATACCCTAGAGAAATATAGCTAAAAACACACTAATTTAATTTTTTTAACAATACAACACATAACATCACTTAAGCAATGCAACGAGCACACATCAACAGTTAAGTGTTATGAACATAGAATAATTCACTCAAACTATTCAAACAATTACGCAAGCGGAAAACAATAAATCATTACTACTACCTCCCTAGGGTATCTCAACAGCATTACTTAATCTACCTACATAAGAAATAAGCATTTACTTTCTTCCAGTTCAATACCTCATAATCTTAATCATTATACACACATAGGTGCAACATAGAAATACCTAACACTCATGATATGCAGCCTTCTTAATCTTTCATTTAATATGAGATTCTATCTTTCAATGCACCGCTATTTCCTTTTTCACTTAGATTCATTTTATAAACCAAGTCCAAATGTTCCTATTACCATAAACCAACCTCTAACTATAAACATCACCATACACATACCAAGATTAATCCCTTACATTGCATTAACATGATTTCCATTTACAATTAACTTCTACATAGTAATTTATAATTCTATGCTCCTAGCATACTTATTACTTCATCATGATTCTGAAAGCACATAATGCAATATTCACAAAGTATCCTTAAACATTTAACCCATAGCTCATTTAGTATTCATAAAATCTCTTACACTATATCAATTAACCAACAATTATCTTATTACAAATCAGGTAACTACACGAATTCATCTCAACGCAAACTATGATACAATATCCTATTTCCATAACCACTAATAGCATCCACCAAATGGAGACATACTCTTAAACCATAACACATGATAAATTATAATCCTTTCTTAAAATACAAGCATTCATTTTACCATCTACCCATACACTTACCAGTAATTTCTATTTATAAGATTAGCAATTCATCCACTAAGGACATCCATACAATATTTTCATAAGGAACATTCAACTGCATCCCAAACATTATAAGATTTCAATTCAATCATTAGATCACTATCTATGAAGTATGATACTATAGTTTTAAATTCTTTAATCACAACTCATAAACATGTCCTAAGATATCTTCCAACATTACTCAAACTCACACATCCTATCAAGACATAACATTTCTTTTACTTAAATCATTAGTTAAAGACATCATTTCAAATCTAATACCATTATCATAACATTTACCCGATTTAGTTTTAACATGGCTCATCAAGAATACAAAATACATCATTTCATTTTAAACAACAATACTTAAGCACATCTCATGCATCCATTTCATTTAATATAAATATGTTACTATACAAATCAAGGTTCATCATTACAATCACATACCATATCCAAAAGCTATCACTATAACTAGTAAAACATAGTCATTTCTCATATGCATGGCTTCTTTTACAACTGTTACATAAGAATTTCATTACATAAATCACATCATCATTTACATTCTTGCTGCAATTATTATCCATGAATAATCTAAAGAAGCATCCTCATCCATGCAAGAAGAATCCAAAGATAGGAACTTCCCAATGGTTTAAAAGCACCAACCACCTGACCATGTGGAACCAAAGGAACCACCCCCTATGCTAGGAGATGACACAAGGTCCCAACACACACTCTACATCTAGGCTGACACTCAAAACCAAAGAGACTAACCAACAAGGACTCTCAAGAAAGAACTCACACAGAGCCACAAGAATAAACTCCTAGAGGCATAAAACTCATCAGGACATAAATGCATCCAATAAGCATATTCATAAATCACAAAGGGGGAACACATGTAGGAGTGGAGTGTCATCACATGCCATCCTCATAACATAATAACATAATAACACAAGGCACTTGCTTGATGGACATGTGGAGCCATCTCAACCTATGAGAGACCAAGGGAGATTAGCTTGCCATCTTTAGGACCTTCTCATGCTTATCCTAAAACATCCTCCTTAGGACATAAGTCATGAGGCTCAAAACTATTCATTATCTTGTTTAAGTGAGTTATAATTTTTCTATCCCAATTAATTCATTATCAATGTTATCACTTGCTTACAAATCATAGAAAACTCCAATGTGCCCTGGTGGTCTAGACTTCATGCATCCTTACAAGGATCCTCATGCCAGCCTATCTCTCATGACCTTGGTCATCACAAGGAAGCCCACTCCTCCTACATGGCCCAACAATAAATCATAAGAGGCTCTACCAACATAAATACATGAAAATAATACTCAATGCAGCCAATAACTTCCACACATACTCTCACAGCATATGCAAGGCTACAACAACATCAATATAAGATAATGAGCCTCTTGGCTAGCAATCAACAAAGGCATATCAAGCCATTAAATTTGTTGTCATTAATGAAAGTAAAACGACAGTAAGGCCAACTCACTTGCTGCCCCAAAACAACAACACTTCAACCTCACCAATCATAGCACATCAATATGGATGAAAGCACAATTCTTTCCCTACTAACATAGCAAGGTAAATATGCTTGAAAACAACAAAATACATCAAATAAAATCAGATATAAAACTAGAAAACTCACCAACACCCTTAACAATGCCTCTGGTACAAGAATTAATCTGGAAAGTACCACACAATCAAGCAACTAGCAAATTAACCTACGGGAAAAAACTATAGGAAAAACTAGTCCAAGCCTTTAATCCAATTTAAATCCAACCACCAGCAATTTTAAAATTAATCTTAAAAATTCATTCACCAAAGATGCCAACCCCCATGAGTGCACAGGAAGGCCTATTTATATATAAAAAAAAAAACCAAGCAAAACCATCCTCCAATCAAAATATTCCAAAAACATTATATTTCATACCTACCTTCCCAAAGTTTAAGAAAATAAAATATATTTTCTACCTACTATAAACTTTCAGCCAATCAAATCCAAGGGCAGGTAAAATAAATTAAACCATTGACCTGGGGTGAAAATAACTTTTAAATAAAAGAATACAAATTACCCCCTTTTAATTACTTAATGGGTAAAATAATATTACCCAATAAATAAAATTCACTTCAACATTAAATAAATAATACACACTTGAAGACTAATATTAAATCAAAACTCCATGCACGACACAGACTCAAAAAGACACAGAAGGCTTTCAACAAACCTAGAAATACAAATATTTCCCATAAACTATAGAATAAACCTTACAACAAATTTATTCCTTCATATATTTCCTTCCTCACTATACAAATTTTAGATTCATTTCCTCAAGCTCACACATTCAATCTACAGACACGGAGCATACAGGAAAATTGTAAAATAAAATATAAAAAGGTAGAATACATCTCCAACCTGCAACCCGTATTATGGAAGAAGCTGAAGAAGAGATTCCACTAGCCAAAATCCAAGAGAGAAGAAAACCAAAACCAAGAAGAAAACTTGCTGGAGAAATTTTTTTCAGAGAGGAACCAACCTACGAAAAATTCATGGAAAAGAAAATAAAAAGACAAACATTAACCAAAAACCCTAGCCTCAATCTCAGCCAATCAAAATATTCCAATCTATAATATAGCTTACCAATCCCATCATATAATATAATTTTACCTCCCTTTTTAAATTCAACCAATAAGAAAAGAGGGTAGGTAAGGTAAATATAAATCATGCTTTTTACAATTTGGTGGGAATGTTTTATCATTTTATTATTTATGCAACCCACTTAATATAAAAGTCAAACTAATAAATAAAACATGAGCCACAATTAAATAAATTAAATGGGGAAATTAAATTAAATAAACCAAAGGCTCATAAATGAATTAATGAACTAGATAAACATTAAAAGCCAAATAAATATTAAACCATAGGCGATTAAATAAATAAATAAATACCAATAAAGGTCAAATTACAAATAAATATAAAACACATCATAAGCTAAACAATAAAAATTAAATAAATATTAAATCATCATTAAAATAAATAAACATTTAAATATCAAACAATCAAATAACCAAAAAAGAAAGAATCCAATAAATTAAATTAAACATTAGATAACCAAATAATCAAATTGCTATTAATCAAAATAATTAAAATAAACATCATTAATTATTTAATCTCACATCAATAATCAAATAGTCAATCTCAACATAAAAGGAATAATCAGCCAATACTAACATACTCACAACATAGAAGAAACCCAGCTTACTAACTATCATGACGACTTGTGCCAAGACATTGACGACTCATAGTGAACAACTTAGACCTAGAGTATGTGAGGGGAAATTGTGCCAACTTTGAACCACATACCATTGGGATTTAAAGACATGCTCAAACCTGTGGAGCTAGGTGGAGTCGATGTCTAGTACCTGCAAATCCTGGATCCACAAGGCAACGATACGACATATGCATATATATATATATTATAGCAGACAAGGGTTAGAGAATCGCAATGACACATCCTGCTCGCAATGAGTGATGTGGAATTGTCTGTATCCCGAAGACAGTCATACAACAATGAAACACACCATAAGATCAACTCATCATAGATAATCATTAAATATAGTTAGTACATAAAAATATCATCAAGTGCATGATTAGTATAATTCACGATTATAGTAAGGCATGTAAAATCCATCAACAATTATGCTCATCAAATCACATGATCAATATAATCTTTCAATAGTCAATCACATAATAAGCAAATAGTGTCTAATAAATCACACAATCATTAATGATAGTATCAACATCCTATAAATCATCTGAAATAGCCTATGCCCAATAGTGTCTATCATGTATAAATTAAAGGTCAATTCTAGTCAAACAAGTCAAGTCAGGGGTGGACCCTACATCACCTAAGAGGAAATCATATATGGATAATCTTTTTTGTGCATATTGCAAGAAGTCGAGACATGGTGAACAACATTGTTATAAGAAGGATATTGATGAATTGAAACATCTTCTTGAGAAGAAAAAAATAAAGGATAAAGGGAAGGATCACTTTTTGGGACAAATAAAGGATAAGCTCTTTGTGCTACTACAAGTCATGATTCAGGGAGATGGCTTCTAGATTCAGGAGCTTCTCATCATATGCAATCTTCGCAATCTATGTTCTCTTCATTTGAGCCGTGCATCATGCTATAATTGCTACTGGGGTGGTTGATCATGCATCTCGGTTGTAATCCTTTTCACATTTTGGCCCTAGTGATGAGGTTGATTCTACATATGTTGGATATTTAGATATCGAGGAGAACTTTGGGTACTTGAACTTTGGGATTCTCACATGTGACCCCATTCTTGAGACTTGTATTTCATCTCCTCCTATTGATATCACATCACCTATTGCACTTGATGATGCAGATGATGCGATAATTTTGCCTTCTTGTGATTTAGTGTAACAGGGTATTTCTTGTCTTCCGACTTCAGTTCATTCGGATGACTACTTGATAGACATTGCAGGTTTGTTTGTGGAGTCCTACATGGCCGATTTGGGAGATATCCTTGATGATATTCATCTTCTCTTTGATGAAGATGATCCATCTTTGATTGTTGCAAGGGAACCCTCTGACCCTCTTGTTCATTCTCTACATGATCATTCTTTCAAGGTTGACATGATTGTGGATTCTTATGTACAACATTTGGAGGAGGTCTCCTTATTCTTAGAGGAGACATGTGAGTGTTTGGATCCTGTTCTACATTCATCTCCACTAGATCTTGGAGTGCCTTTTTCAGCAGTGTGGATCCGTACACCACCTTTGGAGGGGGTAACTTTCAACATCGACATGGGTACACTTGATCAGTTTTTCAGAGACTTCATACATCTTGAGTTTTTTTCCTACATCTTCCCTTCATGATTGTGGAGACTTCATGGACACACCTTTCGTTTTGTTTCTTCCCAATGGGAGGAATGTTGTTTGATAATCATGGAGAAGTTTCTTCATTCTGTTTCGAGCTTCTACCATTGATGTTGATTCTACATTGAGGGGGGGCTACTTGGTCTCTCTTCTTCTCTCTTATGGGAGGACTTTTTCCTCACATGGGGTTTTTTCAAGTTCACATACTTCTTTGAGAGTTCTTTTGTATAGTTTTCATCTCTCTTTTGGGGGGGAGTTTTTTCCCATCGGGTATTTCTCTCTTTCTCTGTTTGTAAAAAATTGCATTGGTTTTTGTGAATTTGCATTTGTACATGGGTACCTAACATGGCCTCGTAGTCAGGACCAATCTTGCATTGTTAGCTTAAGTGCATTCCCCTAAGTTGCACTTAAGGGGGGGTGTTGATGTAATTATTTATTCATATAGGATATAATTATGCCTTACTTAAGTTGACTTAGGATAATGCATCTCATATTAGTTTGGATATGAGACACTTAGGGAAGTATGCACATTCCACCTTTGGTGGGTGATCCACCTCATACAGAATATTTTATTATTTCTCCTACCTACCCTTGTTTCTCATTGAGCCACATGCCATGATTATGTTCTCACATATCTATTTGGCCTTGCCTTTATAAGTAGGATCATCTACATTGTATGTAATTTTGATGATCCAGTTAATCAGTATTTTGCATCATGATTAGAATAAAGTTTATTCTTATCAAATATGTTTTTCTCTCTTTTGTGCTATTCAGTGTGCTCTTGATCTTGGCTATTTTCAATAAATTCTTACAGGATGAAATTTTGGAATATGCCACAATAATAGAATAATGATATTATCACACTCCAAATGATATAATATGGATCACCACTCCCTTGTACTGATTGAGTTGATATGAAATCATCTGGATTAACTCACAAGGGAGAGGTGAGTGTTGATTGTATAGGAAAATATGAGAATATAATTCCAAGAGGGATAATAACTCCTAAATAACCAAATTAGGTGGGAGTTGTGCCTACTTGGAAAATGCCAAATCCATGGTTATGCCAGCTAAGGTAAAGACAAACAAATGGGGATGGGGAGGTGGCTAATAAATCCAAAGGAGGCTATAAAATTCAACTACCCAAATGTGGGTGTGAATGACACATGTGATTGTAGGATTATGCCACATTTCCTCATACTGACCATCCTAATATAACTTAAGTATGCTTAATAATGTGTAGTGTCCCTCCCTGATTCAGCTTTTGATCTATGCATTGATAGACTTGTTTAGACTTTTATATGATGTTTGATTGATACTCATGGATTGATTTATATTTCAGATACTTATTGATGATGTTGGACATTCTATACTGACATTTGATACACTATATGGATGATGACATATCCTAGACTATTATGATGGATGGATTTATACTTGATTACCTATATTCACTCATTATTCATGAATGGATTATATTGCTTATGATGATATGATGATATCTTGTTAGTACTAAAACCATTTCATGATTATATTGGGTGGATTGATGTTATGACTGTTGTGATTGCATTGCGACTGTATTTGTGATAAGAGACGATGCCATATCACTCATTACAAGCATGATATGATGTTGTAATTCTCTTTACTTGTATAATTATTTATGATATATGTAATGTATATTTTATCTTGTGGATATTGGTGGATGTAGGATTGCAGGTAATAGACATTGACTCCACCTGGTCCTATAGGTCAAAGTGTGTATTCATCCCAATGGCAACTTGATCAGAGATGGCATGAGTTCCTTCTACACACTCTAGGTTTAAGTTGATACTCTTGTTAGTTAGTATCTTGGTGTAAGTCACCTTGTGAGTATCTTGTGTTGTGTTGTTCAACCCAATGTCGAGTTGCCTTGTGGTGTTATGATTAATTAATTAATTAATGGGTTCATATAGTTTATTTATATTAAAATTAAATTAATGTATAGTTTTGATATTTAATTATTATTGGGTGATTTATTGTTGAGGATTAATATTTATTTGGATTAATGTTTATTAAGCCTTGATTTATTGGAAAAATATTTAATTGGTGCTTTTATATTTTATTTAATAATTTAATGTTTGTTTGGATATTTATTTTTATATTGTTTAATTAATATTGATCTAATGTTATTATTTGTGGTTTTATATTTAATTGGGTATTTATTTATTATGCCCATGGTTTATTTTATTATTGGTTATTTTTATTATTTGAATTCTATTTTACCCATTTGGGTTATTTAATTAATATTTATCTTACCTACCTTATTTTACTATTGGTTGAGAGATTTGGGTAAGTAAGTAGTATTATTTTATAATTTCTTACCTCGATTTTGTGCATGGTAGGTACAAAATACTGAATTTTTGATTATTTTGATTGGTTGAGCTATTGCATAGTTTTTTAATGCAATTTTATTTATATGACTTTCTGAGGTTTGCCATGGGTTAGCTTTCTGGAGAAGTTTTTGTGCTACTAGAGATTTTGGTTTGCTTGGAGCTTGGATTTTGGCTTGGCTGGATTGAAGATTAGAATTGCTCTTCTTCGAATTTCATAGTCCATAACTTGTATACTTTGAGTTGGAGATTTTCTCTTCTTGCAATTTGATTTTGAAAGTATGTCTACATTGTGCCTGAGAAAAGTTTGTTTGTGGGAGCGGATTGGAAAATATTGTAAAATTATAGTTTTATAACACATTTGATGTAGGGGAAAATTATTGTATTTTACAAATTTCATTTGTTGGAGAATTGTCGTGTATGGCTTGTATTTAGTTTTTTGAGCATAGCCGTGAGAAGCTTTTGCAATTTGCTCTGTGTTTTTTGCTAAAAATGCTTTTGGCCTTCTTAGTTTTGCAGTTCATGAGAGTGGTTGTTTGAGTTGTGATTTTTTTCGTTGTATTTCCTTGATTCCCAATGTTTGGGGAGTTCTATTGTTGTCCCTTGTGAATGATCATATCAAGTTTATTTGGGAAGTCTTACTTGTGAATATTATTATGGGAGCAATTTTTATGCATTGATTTACTTTGAGATATTTCAATAAGTCGCTTGGATGGCAATTACCATTGTGTCTCTATTTGATGTGTTTTCGACTTACTTGATAGACTCGTTATTTTACCAGATCTGATCGTCATTTGTACCTCTATTTTCTGAGTCTAACTGTCGATTGCACTAAACTTATTGTTGTATGCACTAGAATAACAAATGCGTTATTCTTTTGTATGTATGTGCTATTATTTTGTGTGTGTGCACTATTGTATTTAATGTATGTGTCATTCCCCTGGATAGATGCACTATTTTACTTGGCATAAGCGCTGCAATGTGTTATGAATGCATTGTAGAAATTGATAAAAGTGTCACATTATTGTATATATGTGCTAAACTATTTTCCAAATGCATTGTACTGATTGACAAAAGTGCTAATCTTCTTTGTCTTATGTGTTTTGGTCATTTTGACTTTCTGTGATGAATTTTCTAGGTCCGTTCTTCATACCAGAGGCTCTTTGTGTTATCTCTATGGCTTTCAGAGTTGGTACATATGTTCAGATCTTGAAAATTGCTATGCTTTTAGCTCTGAGAAGATGGTTTATACCTTCTTGTTTATATATATATATATATATATATAGATTTGGCTTTGACAAGATGGTTTGTTCCTTGTTCTAGAGGTTTACATTGTTTATTTGGTTGAGCAAGAGGATAATGCCTTCCTCTTGTTTATTGATTATTTATTTGAGGCTCTTGGTTTATTATATATTATGGCTTATAAAATTTTGGTTATTGTTCTTATTTCTTATGTATATGTGGATGTCATTTTGTGATTATGTATGAGCCTCTTTGTTCATGTTGTTATATGTGTTACCCTAAGGCCTTGGAACATGGTTAGGGGGAGTGGGCTTCCATGTTATGGCTAGGGTAATAAGAGAATAGGCTGTCAAGGGGTTCCTTATAAGGATGCTTGAAGTCTAGACCACCAAGAATGCATTGGAGGTTTTCTTGATTTTAAATAAGTGATAACCATAATAGTTAATTAGTTGGGTTGGGCAATTAGGACTCACCTAAACAGGATAATTAAATAATTTTGGTACCCCACCTCATAGCCCTTGAGTGGAGACTTGAGATGAGCTTGGGAATACCATGGAGATGGTAAATCAAACTCCCTTGATTCTCTCATAGGTTGAGATGGTTCCACATGTCTATCAGGGTGACTGGTGGAGACCTCGTAGTGCTAGGTGGAGATACTGATGTTTATATATTTTTCCCTTCTATGTGAGGATAGCACGTGATGACACTCTTCCATACATGTGTCCTTGTTCCTTATGCCATGATTGTTGGTAAGCCTCTATTAGTTTATGGTTTTGATTTAGGTAAAAGCACAAAACTATGTCACATTTCAGGGCAATTTATCAGCACAAGTGAATTTAAGTAATTTTAACTAAAAAATAATTTTAGTCAAACATATGGTCTATGTAGATTCATTATAGATAAGTTATATATGGGCCACAACTTTTCCAATTGGAAGTGTCTACTAAATGAATATTTTATACCACTTTGGGTTTAATTACCAAAAAAATTAAAAAAATTAAAAAACTCGATGTTTCAACAACTCCTACTCTTATAAATAATTTTTTTTTTGAAATGTAAAAAATACCTTTTTATATATATAGAAGTGAATTTTCCAAAATATATATCTTTTAATATTTTAATTATTTTTTATATTTTATATTTTCTTTTTATTGAAAGTAGGTCATCAACACTAAAATATAAGGTTGATTATCTTATCAAGAAAAAATACAATAACTTATTTAAAAAATTGAAAAAAATATGATGCAGTAGAGAAAAGAATCTATGTCAAGATGATATAATTCTTTTTTATTTTGGATAAATAATTAAGAAAAAAGGTGGCAGGAATTGAAAAGAGATATATTTCAACACACAACTTTTCTATTTTTTGGAAAAATATATATTTATAAAAAAAAGTTAAAAATATATACATACACTAAAGTTTCAAGCTATCAATATACACAAAAAAATGAAGAAAAAAGGTAAACTTTACTAAATAAAGTGTGGTGGCTTGTGTAACTTCAATTTAAACATTTTATCAACAACTAAATTATATTGTTTACTTTATAAAAAAACTACAATCAAATAATTTTTGATTTTTTTATTAACATAAAATAGACAAAAGAATATAAATTTTATTAGTTTACATCATTTCAAAATTCAAAACATATATTTCACTTTCTATTGATTTAATTTAAAATTTTGAATCAACATCGATGATTTCCTTTATAAAAGTGTGATATAGCTTTGTACTTTTACCCATTTAGCCTTGTTATGTGATTTGGATTATTGTATATGTGGTTGCTTTTCATTTGTGTTGTTGTATCGTTGAGGTTTCTTTGGTTGTTAGGTGTCAGCCTAGGTATAGAGTGTGTGTCGTACCTTGTGTCATCTCCTAGCATAGGGGGTGGTTCTTTATGTGTTGTCATTGATGTCAACCAGTATGTGATGACCACTAGTAGAAGAGATGTATGTGCAACACTGTAGTGAAGGAGTACATGATGTGATATCTTGGAAATCACCTTGTGTTGCAGAACACCGGTAAAGGTAAGGAAGATGACTTGTATGATGAGATAGAGAGGTGTTTGAGTGGTTGTTTGTGATGAAGAGGCAGAATGTTATCTGAATCACATCCAAATTGGAAGAGAAGATTGAACAGGTTACAGAACAACAGGACTCCCACTGGATGAAGATGCAGTCATCTTGAGAAGCAATGACCAATAGTGAGTGTGTCCACACTGGATCACATGTGCCTATTTGAAGATATGATGCACAAACAAAGAACTCACATTAGTAGATGACAAGGTGTTACTCCACCAAATAAGTGGAGCTTATCTCCTATATGCATTGAGTGCATTATAGTTTGGTGAAATAAAAGTAAAGAGATAAAGGCAAGTACTTGAAGGATCACACTAGATCCACCGATGAATTGAGGGAATGCCTTAAGTGCATGAGATCAGGGTTATGCACTGGACCAATAGAGAAGGCATGCTAAAGAAGAGTGATGTGTTTTTCATTCAGACAAATTGGCTGAGTAGATATAGTCAGAGAATGGTCTGACCGATGAAGGAGTCTAGTGAAGGTTGATGACTGGTGTCATCATGAGTGATAACCGGTATGTAAGCCCACCGATAATATGAGCAAGGTGCATATGCAGACAACTCTCCACCTTGGAGAAATGAGCAAATGAGATTTCTCAAAAAAGAAATGTCTGACGATCGGTCAAGGTGTTCCACCCATAGTTCAGCAGAATGCAGACATGATGAGGTTACCAGTACAATGTGTGATACCGACAGGGTTAGAAAACCGACAGGAAAGAGGAACCAATAGAGTGGCAGGTCGGTGATCCTATCTGGACCCACATGAAGTGCCAAGATGGTAGTTGGTCGATATGGATGCCACATGGAGTCAACATGATGAACCTGTGTTTGGATAAAGATGGAATGTACATTGACAAGGTTGTTGCAAAGTTGGTCAACTTTAATGAAAGGTCACGCAAATCATGGGACATGTTATAGAGCAATTGCAGGGGTTTGAGGCTTGAGGTCTGGAAGACAACTAAAGAGTGATTGAGAAGATCAAGGCGATGGAGGAAATAGCATGATAGATCTTTCATGTTTGACCAAGGGATCAATTATTAGGGTAAAAAGCAAGTCACCGGAGATGAAATGCATGATCGAGGAGATGCATAAATGACAGAGTCATGCAAATTGACAGTCTGAAAGATTGGATTAGACAAGATCCAATAGGATCTAATTGGATTCAACTTTCCTCAAGGATGGTGAAGAAACCCTAACCTCCTAGAAGTTTAATTGTCCGTTGGCGGGAAATCAGTCCATAAATAAGAAGGGAAAAGACATTGTTAGGTGTTGCTGAATAGAAGAATATTGTGCGATTGCAAAGTGAAAGACTTCTACAAGTAAGAGAAAATCAGCCAAGTACTCAATGAGCATCTGTGAAGAGAGTGGGAGTGAGAGATAACCTGGTTGAAGCATTCAACCAATTGGAGAGAAGAACCGGTATTGTTCATACCGGCAGAGTAGAAGTGAAGGAGACTACAGAGAAGATAAACAGACAACTGACAGAGAGTAGAATCGGTGAAGAGCATAGCAGTGAGGAGGAGATTCAGTGAGAGAAGTATAGAAGAGTGATAAACTGGTAGGGCTTACCAACAGTGAAGCAGTAGAAAAGTGAGTCGGTGAAGTAGAGAAGGTATCACACCGACAGAGTAAGATATATATATATATATATATATATATATATAAATATATATCTCTCTCTCTATATATATGTATATATATATGTATGTATATATATGTATATATATATGTATGTATGTATATATATACAATATGTATATATATATATTTGTGTGTGTGTGTGTAAGATTCACTTGTAACAAGATAACTACTTATGTATTTGATTTTTACATTGTGAACACTGAGCTGTAGCTCGGTGCAGGGGTTGTAGCTCCTCGGGTTGGTGCTCCTTGGGTTGGTGCCCTAAAGTTAGGGGTTGGTGCTCCTTGGGTTGGTTCCCTAAAGTCAGGGGTTGGTGCCCTAAACTTTGTAACTATGTTTTATTTCGAGGTTGGATTGGATTAGTAGACTCCAGCAACATTGCTCACTGAGGTTTTTCCCATCTTGGGTTTTCCTCGTATATACTGGTGTTATGTGATGTCCCCTTGTGAGTGTGTTTGCATTTAAGTTAGTCTCCTCCATAACCGGTAAGTCTACATTAAGTTAAATCTATCAACTGGTATGCTTACATAGGATTGCAAAATTGAAAAGATTTGAGAACCAGTGATACACCCCCTCCCCCTCTTAGTGGTGCGTTGTGTCTAACAATTGGTATCAGAGCCTAGGTTCCTAGTTAGAAGAGTGTTCTCCAACTTGGGTAGTTTCTGGCTTAAAGACACAATGGTTTGTTTAGTGTCAATCTCTGCTCCTGTATTTGATGGTTCAAACTTTTCTATTTTGAGTTGCAGAATGAAATTTTTCCTATCCTCTTTAGGGTTTGATGTATGGATGTGAGTAGTTGATGGTCTCCATAGAAAGATCATTCTTCCTACCAGATTTGTAGAAGAAAGAAGAAACCAATGCAATGAAGAAGCCATGAAGGCTATATTCAGTGGACTCACCGGTGATGTCTCTTCATAGGTGGATAGGTGTAAAACAACAAAGAGCTTATGGGAAATATTGAAGATGCTCTATGGAAATGAACCCTCAATTGTAGAACTAGAAATTGAAGCAAATATGAGAAATACCTCTCATATTTATCTGGATGATGAAGATAGATTTTCTAGTAGCCGTAGTACTGATGAAGGAGCTCAACTCTTCGTGGCTCCAGAGTCTAAAAGTGGCTAGGCAAATAGTTCCCCTCAACAAGATGTGTTGGGAAGTGATGATGATGAAGAGGAAGACATGGCAGATAGATCTAGCCATCAAGACCCTTTTGATAATAAAGAAGAAGCAAAATTTGACCTTGAAGGAGAGCTTGTAAATACACTTGAAGAACTCAATAGAGTTAGAAGGGAATATAAGATATTTAAGAATGTTGCTATTGTGGAACAGAACCAGTTAGTCAAGTGTCTTGAAGAATCTGAGAAATGCATCTCAGAGTTGAAGACTCAGGTAGAAGACACCAAGAAATGTTGGTGTGAAGATCTAGCCTCTCAGCTAGAGATAAAAGACAAAAAACTTCAGTGGTTGCTTGGAGAGAACAAATGCTAGACCTTCCTAGTTAGATATGCTCCTCAAAAGAAGGTTTATCTAACCACAACTAGTGTGGACTTGCAGACAAGGGTGAAGATCAAAGCTGCAAAAAGGAAGAATCATGCAGATCTCGAAGGTAAGGGGAAGATGGGAGAAGAAAACATCACCAGAAGTAGGAAGATGAGGAAGCAGCAAAAGAGACCCTCCACTGGCATAGGACAAAAAAATGCTACCACCCATAGGGGGAAGCAAGTGTGGGATAAGACAAAGAGATCAGATGAAAGAGGTGCTTAGAATGGACAACCAAGGATCCATTCTCAAAAAGGAAAAGATGGGGATGCAAAATTGGCAAGATCTCCTCATGCATGGCAAAGTAAATATGTAAGTCATATGTCATCATTTACCGGTTACTGCTTTACACATAATGATTATGGCCATAAGGTAGGGGAATATAGAAAGAGATCTAGAAAGGATAATTTAGGATCTCATAGAAATCATGCTTATGGGAAAGATGTATCTAGAAGTAGATACATGCATGTCCCTTCTCATGGTTATGCAAAGATTGTTTCCCATAACCATAAAGGATTTGGCCATAGAGAGTTTGAATGCAAAAAATCATATGGAGGCTGGTAGAACAGCTATTCTCTACAGTAAAGTAGTTATAGAGCATTTGGAAGACAGAGACTTGCATTGAACCAAAGGAGAAATGTCCCTGCAAGAGTAAGAGGTCCACCGGTTCTGGTTTCTAGTCAAAGCAACATGACCAGGAGAAGATGGTCAAACTAGTATGTCAAGAGATTTCCCAATCATGAAGTTGGGATGGATGTTGTGTGCTACTATAGCACTACTTCCGGCTATAATGAAGAATCAGGAAATGGAAGGACCCATTTGCAGAAAAAGGAAAGACCTGCTCCTAAGTCTGGAAAGGGGAAGAAGGATGAGACCAAGCAGGTATGGAGGAAGAGGACCATGGACTGGCATCATGCACTCAACACACAAGTGATATCTCCTAAGGCCTAAAAGAGATGCAAGACCTTAGGGGGAGTAGCACATTGAATTTATCTTCCACCCCCTCAGTAAAGGAGGCAACATGAAAGAACATGATGTTGCTGGTGTGAAGGATGAACATGTAAAGATAAGTGTGTTTAGATGCTGCCTTCACTACACACCTACAGATCAGTGATGGATCACCACTGTATGTGCACGATGTTACCAACATGTATGCTAATAGGTACTTGTAGGTTATGTAAGACAATGAGGTTGGAGAGCATTGCATTAGCCTCGGTAACATGGAGTGAAATTATGTCTCAGGTGGTGTTGATGAAGACCTAAAAGACATATGTTGGCCCTAGTTGTTGATCATGTAGGCTTGCATGTTTTTTGGGCTAACTGGTTTGTCTCTTGACATGATGATGTCATTGTATGGAATTGGGAAAATTTGGTATCATGTCATAGACTGTGGTGGATACAATGGAGTTGAAGGATCATCAAATGATCACATATGCACAACTAAACCAGTATATGGAAAATATTGGAGTTTTGGTACTATACCTGACCGGAGATAAGAACCTGAGATGTATGACTTAGGGGGAGTTCAAGTGCTCATGATGAAGAGCTTGCTTGCTTGAACTTGCAAGGATACTGACTGCCCAAACTATAGGAGATGGAAAATGCAGAGGTGTTGCAGGTTGACTGGCAGGTGATTAGTATTCACTGACACATCAACAATTGGTATCAGTCTTTCTGCAAATTGAGTTCAAATTGCATCGGATGTGCATGCTCAATTGGTGTCAGCTGATGGTTAAGTTCCCCATCTTAAGTGCTGTGACTTGAGAATATGTAACAATCAGTGACAAGATAACAAGTGGTATCAAAGGAAGTGTTACATCCAATAAAGACAAAGGGGGAGAAAGTTTTCAGTCAGTGTTGATAAAGACAAGGAGGAATGACATCCCGACAATTCCCTTTGCCATTGTTGTCAAAGGGGGAGAAGGATTCTATAGTATACCGCATACTACATGTGTGTGAATCCATGGATCATAGTAAGGGGAAGAAAGACTATGTAGTATGCTGGATACTACATGTGTTGACATCAATGCCAAAGGGAGAGATTGTTGGCATTGTGTTGTCATTGATGTCAACTGGTATGGGATGGCCACTGGTAGAAGAGATGTATGTGCAACATTGTTGTGAAGGAGTACAAGATGTGATATCTTGGATATCACCTTGTGTTGCAGAACACCGGTAAAGGTAAGGAAGATGACTTGTATGATGAGATAGAGAGGTATTTGAGTGGCTGTTTGTGATGAAGAGGCAAAATGTTATATGAATCACATCCACACTGGAAGAGAAGATTGAACAGTATGATGTGTGGTTACAGAACATTAGGACTCCCACCAGATGAAGATGCAATCATCTTGAGAAGCAATGACCAAGAGTGAGTGTATCCACACCGGATCACATGTGCCTGTTTGAAGATATGCTGCACAAACAGGGAACTCACATGAGCAAATGATAAGGTGTTACTCCACCAAATAAGTGGAGCTTATCTCCTCTATGCATTGAGTGCATTATAGTTTGGTGAAATAAAAGTAAAGAGATAAAGGCAAGTACTTGAAGGATAACACTAGATCCATCGGTGAATTGAGGGAATGCCTTAAGTGCATGAGATCAGGGTTATGCACTGGACTGACTGAGAAGGCATGTTGAAGAAGAGTGATGTGTTTGTCATTCAGACAAATCAGCTAAGCAAATACATTTAGAGGAGAATGGTCTGACTGATGAAGGAGTCTAGTGATGGTTGATGGCTGGTGTCATCATGAGTGATAACCGGTATGTAAGCCCACTGGTAATATGACCAAGGTGTAGATGCAGACGACTCTCCACCTTGGGGAAATGAGCAAATGAGCTTACTCAAGAAAGACATGTTTGACAATCGATCAAAGTGTTCCACCCACAGTTCAGCAGAATGTAGACACGATGAGGTTACCGATACATTGTGTGATATCGACAGGGTTAGCAAACTGACAGGAAAGAGGAACCGGTTGAGTGGTTGGTCGGTGATCCTATCTGGACCAACATGAAGTGCCAAGCTGATAGTTGGTCAATATGGATGCCACATGGAGTTAATGTGGTGAACCTGCATTTTGATAAAGATGGAATGTACATCGATAGGGTTGTTGCAGGGTTGGTCAACTTTAATGAAAGGTCACACAAATCACTGGACATGTTGTAGAGCTATTGCAGGGGTTTGAGGCTTGAGGTCTGGAAGACAACTGCAATTCAACTAAAGAGTAATTGAGAAGTTCGAGGTGATGGAGGAAATAGCATGACAGATCTTTCATGTTTGACCAAGGGATCAACTATTAGGGTAAAAAGCAAGTCGCCAGAGATAAAAGGCGTGATCGAGGAGATGCGTAAATGACGGAGTCATGCATATTGACAATTTGAAAGATTGGATCAAACAAGATCTGATAGGATCTTATTGGATTCGACATTCTGCAAGGATGGTGAAGAAACCCTAACCTCCTAGAATTTGAATTGTCTGTTGGTGGGAAATCAGTCCATAAATAAGAAGGGCAAAGACATTGTTAGGTGCTGCTGAATAGAAGAATATTGTGCAATTGCGAAGTGAAAGACTTCTACAAGTAAGATAAAATCAACCAAGTTCTTAATGAGCATCTATGAAGAGAGTGAGAGTTAGAGATAACCTGGTTGAAGCATTCAACCGATTGGAGAGAGGAACTGGTAGTGTTCATACCGGCAGAGCAGAAGTGAAGGAGGCTGCAGAGAAGATAAACAGACAACTGACAGAGAGTAGAATTGGTGAAGAGCAGAGCAGTGAGGAGGAGATTCAGTGAGAGGAGTACAGAAGAGAGATAAACTGGTAGGGCTTACCAGCAGTGTATTAGAAAGTGAAGAGCAATAGAGAAGTGAGTCAGTGAAGCAAAGAAGGTATCTTACTAACAGCGTAAGATATATATAATGGTTGCAAGATTCACTTGTAACAAGATAACTACTTATGTATTTGATGTTTACATTGTGAACACTGAGTTGTAGCTCAGTGCAGGGGTTGTAGCTCCTCGAGTTGGTGCCCTGAAGTCAGGGGTTGGTTCTCCTAGGGTTGGTGCCCTAAAGTCAGGGGTTGGTGCCGTAAACTTTGTAACTATGTTTTATTGGGCGGATGGATTGGAGCAGTAGACTCCAACAACATTGCTCATCGACATTTTTTCCATCTTGGGTTTTCCTTGTATATGCTGGTGTTATGTGATGTCCCCTTGTGAGTGTGTTTGCATTTAAGTTAGTCTCCTGCATAACTGGTAATTCTGCATTGAGTTTAATCTATCAACCGATATGCTCACATAGGATTGCAAAATGGAAAAAGATTTGTGAACCACTGATTCACCCCCTCCCCCTCTCAGTGGTGCATTGTGTCTAACATTATGGTTACACATGGTCGGGTGGTTTGATGCCTTCTTCCATTGGGATGTTATTCATTGGGTTCTTGTGTATGGATATGGACTCTTATCTCTTCAACTTTTGGATGGATTCTTGGAGTAGATTGATGTACATTATGATTCATGTGACATTCATGGGATAGTAGTATTTGTAGATGGAGTTTCATGTATCTTGATGTAATGAATATTGTACTTATATGTTATGGAGAAGGATGCATTAGGATTGTGATCACATTTATTGCAAAAGAATATGTTATTGTAATCCTTGTTGATTCTATGTTATATTTTGGATGTTGTTCATTATGTAATTAAGGATTTAGATATATGGTTGTGTAAGTTGTTACTCGACTAGCCTTGGATGGAATAAAGTGAATGTTCTTGGATTGAAAGATGTTATTTCCTTTTTGTACTTATCTCTTGGAATTGATTATGTAAGTAGAATTACGATGATGTGAAAGGTCCATTCTTATTAAAGAAATGATTTAGGTATGTTGTATGTGATATTTAGTAATGGAATAATGTTGGTATGGTTGTAATTAAGAGAATGAGGAATTAAGAACATTTGGATTGGTGCTATTAAAATGAACCTAAAAGGGTTAATGGCATTTGTATAGCAATTGGAAGTATTCATGATAGTTAAATGCAATAATGATCTCTTATGTTATTATAAGAAATGGATGTGTAGAAAGAAATGTTAGGTGTAATGTATTATGGTAGTGATTATGATGCTATGTTATTGTGTTACAGTAAGTAATGACATTAAGATGCCCTAGGGAATATTAATTGATGTGTTGTGTTTATTTCCGCTTGCATATAGTGCTATTATGATTGTCTTCAATAGATTATGTACATATCATGTAGATGGTTATTTATTGCACTTGAGTATTTTAGTTATATATGATGCATTAGTTGATGATATTAAAAATAAATAAAAAATTCTCTATTGTTTAGTTAGATGGTTTATTTCTCCAGGGTATTTTGGCAGGCATTACATAATGTGTAGGAAAAATAAATATAAAAACCTACACTAATAGGGAGGCATTTTCTTACGAGAGTTCTTGACTTTGTGGTCGACACTAGTAGACCAACCTTCATATTCCTTCACAAGAGGTGGCACTCAAAA